>NC_090883.1:41457241-41462241 GCF_036669925.1 Montipora capricornis
ATTCCCAATTCGAAGATTGACTTTCACTACTCGAACCTTGCTACACTCCCTAGAGTGTAGGGCTTTGCATTATCTGTTTTCCGGCCCACGCAAAACCAATTCCCGTAATTTTCTTTGCATATATTGGCACACGATACGCCAGCTGACAAACGTTTGTATTTTTTCTTAACAATCCTGCATAAATGCAGTAAATTTTCAAAGTACTCTTTACGTTGGGCCACATACGTACGAGGATAACAAAGGCGTGAAAATCTAATCGTGCTCACTCAAGCGAAGGAAGTAGAGGTTAACAAGACATTTAAAAGTGAAAAGGATCTCCTTGCAAACATACCTTCCTGTCCGTCTGTAATGGCCGCAAATGCTACACAGAGGAACAGAGCTTTCACATACGCAAATTGCATTTGCCACAAATATCCTGCCATTGTTAACAGAGCTATCTAAATTTCGCTGTCAGTGAGTCGCGCTCTCAAAATGACAACCTTAAGAGCTTTAGAGCAGTTGAAATACACTCATGTTTGCTCCTGGGTTTACTGTATAAATATCTCCTTACCCGCGGAAAAACATTCCAAGTTTACCCCCCTACTAGCACAAAATTTACCTCATGTGAGAGGAGAGGGCAAATCTGGGATGTTTAAATACACACACAGTCTCTTTCAAGTTCTTTCTGTACCCCGATCACGGTTTGGAATTCAAATCAATTTGAAGTTGAATTTCGGCTTAAAAGGAATCCGTTCTTTTTTCGTTTTGACAAACATCTCTTTGTGGCGCAAGTCGCAAACCCACTCTCACTGACCGTACGAGTGCATGAGGAGCAATCCTTGAGATTTCCGGAAAAGATAAATTTTAAGATATCCGATATGCCTTTCTGACTTTCCCCTAAATCTCTCAAGTCATCACATAGCTTTAATTTTTATCCTAGGTTTAACAAACCACGAAGAACTTCCTGAAAGCCTGTGAGCCCCTTGAAGTCTCTTATCCCAGAACTTCAACACGTTAAACGTGCTTTCGCATAATTTTCTACAAGGGAATTTTTCGATTTAACTCAAGTCAATTTGGAGTCACCCCATACGGTTTCTCGTGACAAGCTCATAACCTCTTGCACACTTATTAACGGGCTACCCTTCCTCACTTCCACAACTACCTTGTAAGTATACTTTCCCTCGATTTTATTTTTCTAGGAAAAGAAGGGGTTCTTCTGAAGTCTCTAACCTAATCTATTCATGCTAGGGATACCTTGCAGCTATGGTTTTTTTTACTTCACGGTGAAAAAAAAAAAATGATACTCTGATACACGCCCACCTTTTCCGAAACCTTGCCAAATAACACAGCAAGAAAAAAAGGGTGTAACCAGATTCTCAAATGTCAGTACAGTTTTATCAGTTACTTTAATTCCAAGCGAGGCAACTCTGAGCATGCAAGTCAAAATGATTTAACTGAGATTTAATGACACAAATATGCTACTTCCAATTTCAAGAGGAGGTTGTTGTTATTTGCAATAATAACAAGGTTTTTGACTGCCGTGACTTAAGGCGCTAATTGCTTTACCTTCAGCCACATACGTCTCACAAATTCCGATAAGCTGCAGGATAAGACCGCTTATCTGCATGTTTTGATTTGTGGATTCGTGATCAAATAACACTATTTCCGACATCCAATCTTTTGCGGGGAGACAAAATGCCAAGAAGTTTTTGTCATCAAAACAACTGTGTAGAGTTTTAATTCGTTTTAGTAAAAGTAATAGCCTTGTTTGAGAAACTATTAAAGTGAAAGCAAATTTTCGACGATAAGGAACGTCAGAAAAGGATAGGCACTCAAGTATTTAACCTTGATGTTTCATTTAAGTACGAAAGAAAATAGTGAAATTCTAAACGCAACCGCTGGGATGTCGCACGAGAAAAGGATACGCGCGATACCATATCTCGTGAGCTTTGGCCTCCAAGGACCCTCCAGAGTTCTCTAAGAACGCGATGAAAATGTCCTATTAAGATTACACGAAATTTCAGCATTACAATTTATTAAAACTAAATTTGTTCCTTTCAAAATTTGATCGCATTTGCAAATTCGATTTCCTTTCTTTCATCTGCTGCACAGTCAATCAAGGAGTGACGCGCTTGGGGTCACGTGGGAACATAGAACTCTTCCTGACATTGTGAAGATCCAGGTACAACATGACAACTCGCTCAAGACCTGGGAATGAGTGTGAAGTTCCGTTAGTAAGTGGTGGGAACTGAGCCCAGGAAAAGATTGGCACAGCGTACAAAATCTGTTGCACCAACTGCAATTTTGTATACTGCGGTCAAACTGAACGATCACTGAAAACATGGATTGTAGAACACAAAAAGGTTGTTTCCATGTTCCACCATGACTCCAATATTTCCAGCCATGTCCTACCCTGGATGCCAGAGGTCTTCTCGCTCAGAAGCGGCGAGGAGCGTCAAAGCGAAGCAGTTCTGGGCGACTCGCTTTCGCGGCTTCGCCGCTGATAGTAGGGAGCTTTAGCAACGACAACGGCGACGGCAACGAGAACGTTACAAATTTGCATATTTAGCGGGCAAAAACAATAGCTTTGCACACTCTGCACGTGCCTTTTTCATTTTTGTCCATTTCTTTGCCGTCGTCAGCAAAGCAACAACGTGAAATAAGCAAGTTTGAGGTGTTATGGAGAACGTCAGCACTTGGAGATAAATTTTCATTTTTCTCTCCTACATTAAGCGCCGCTCGTAACAGATTCATTCCTGAGGGACTGCTACACCTTTGTCACATTAAAAAGCTTGGAATAGTCGCGAAGTGATCGCAATAACGGGAATTTATGTTTTTACATGACGTTCTCGTTGCCGTTCCCGTTGTCGTTGCTAAAGTTCCCTAGTCTGTTGCTCCCAACGAGAAAAAAACCTCTGGAACCCAGGGTATCCATGCCCACGAAAACAACCATGAAATCGATTTTGGAAGAGTCAGAGTCGTTGGACATGAGGCTAACTTTCATGACCGACTCTTTTTGGAAGCATGGATGTCAATAAAGATCTGCAAATTATCTGGAAATGACCACATTGCCATTCCAGAAGTCTACAAGTCTTTGGCACGCACGTAAGTCTCGGGCTATGTTTTTCTTGAAACTTAACGCGGAATTTTCCTCCGCGCGCGTTCGACGTATTGCTTTTTTTATCATGGGTACTAACGTTCATTTAAAAAACAGTCCTAAGAAAATACGCCCGCTGATTGGTTAAAAATCGTGTTTCTATAACTCGATGGAGACACAGAACTAGCAACTAGCACGAGCTGTTGACGTAGTGATGGCGCGAGCAAAGAGAATTTACATTTTGATAATTAGAGTTAACAAGTTGTTTTCCTTTTTCTCGTCGCGTTGTTTTCTAAAAGAAATAGAAAACATGTACTCCGTGTTTCTATCGAGTTATAGAAACACTCGTGAAAGTTTGGGAGAACTGGAAAAAGCTGTGGAAACACAAGCCTGCGGCTCGTGTTCCCACCGCATCTCTCGTTCTCCCAAACTTTCACTCGTGTTTCTATAACTCGATACAAACACGGCACATGTTTTCTATTTCTTAAATGATGAAGGCTCAAGAACCAGCCGAAACTTCTTGAACGAAACATAAAAAGTAGTCAGTGTCCAACAATTATCTTACAATGAAATATGACAATATGGGCGATAAAAATGATTTCTGGACTCTATTAGCTTATATCTTACCAATTCCTCCGCCGCCATGGGGAGGTGCGCCGAAACGGAATGAATCGATATACGCCTTGATCTTCTCTAGATCTAATTAGGTAGAGGAAATAAACTCGGATTTCAATAAATTATTTATCATTGTAAAATTAATTAATTAATTATTCATCAAATTAATGACCAATCAGCAGGTACCTTCGGCTCTACATTTGAAACCACCCACACAGATATCCCGCACATATTTTATCTACTGCATAATGACTCAGGCAGACTCGAAAAAATTCGAGTGCCCCTGACAGATGCCGAATCAATCAAAAGCTGTATGAACGGTATCAATTCTTTACAAATGTTCTTCCAGTAAGCCGCTTACATAACAAGTTTCGAGACAAATACACTAAAGCTATATACAACATAATCATACAGAAACACTATAACCTGTAAATAAACTGATTAGAACCACAAGTAAATCGATGATTTTCCCATCATTAGTTCGGATGCTCTTCCACTATAAAGCTAAAGTAAACTTGTAGGAGCTGGCAGGTCATTTAACTACGTTCACATAGAATGCGTCCTGTGTACTGTGTACCGCTGGGTCAAAAATGTGGAACAATGGCAACTTCGCAATTCTTCAAAAGTAAAAGGAAATCTTTTAGGGGAGGTGGGGTAAATAAAAGAAGAGATTTACTTATCGCTAATGAACCAAGAATAATCGTGGGATTAGTAATAAGTAACAAGAAAAATTGCATGCGAAAGGATATCTCACCGATTTCATGCAGCTTGGCCCTTTCAATGAGAAGGGCGGGGTCGTGTACTCGCTGAGCGCCTGACAGCACTTCTTCACCACGCATGAACATGTCATACGAATTGCTCCATTCCTAATAAAGCACAAGAAGTAAGCGATTTGACTAGGTAATCAAATTCCACACATTCCTAAGCACTTGTATCCTGTATCCAATAGTCGTGTCTGAATATTTTATACATTTAGTGTGGTCTACTGCTAATGTTCCTTTGTTTACCCTCAACCACTGGTAAACTAAGAAATTCAAGAGCTCAACCCTGCTAAAACCAGGAACTGTGGTTTGGCATCAGTGCTTTTGAATATCATAACAATGACCAATTTTAACTATCTCGCAGATAGTACCTTTCAATTAATTGGCATGTATGTTATGATACGCCAAGATGAATTCTAAAGTTTGTTTCTTGTCTTGTTGAAGATATCTGGACTTGTAAAATTAAGGCCTGGCCAAAGGCTTGCAACAATTCAACCCAACATCTTGCAATATTGTTGCATGATGTTCCGACATGTGCTGAATGGACT
>NC_090883.1:41472241-41499741 GCF_036669925.1 Montipora capricornis
GATCGCGAAAGATCATGAAGCACTGCTTGCCTGTAGAAAGACAATTAAACAAATAATATTGAATGTCTAAAAGAAAGGAAAGGAAAGGAAAGGAAAGGAACTTTATTTAAGTGTCTAGTTGTTCTAGCGCTGGAGCACTAATTGGAGACACCATAAACGGAAATCAACAATCAACCCAAATCAAGTCAGATGTTGGTTTTTGAGGAGAAGGGAATTAAACCAGAGTACCCGGAGAAAACTTCTTGGTGCAGAGTAAAGAACAAACAAACTCAACCCACATATGACGCTAAGTCTGGGAATCGAACCCGGGCCACAATGGTGGGAGGAGAGTGCTCTCACCACTGTGCCATCCCTGCACCCCCAATAAATATAATAAATTCCCGTAATTTACTCTTCATGGGAATAGATCACAGAAGTGGCTTGCAAATGTACAAGAAGGATGACTTTTGGGAGTTCTCTGGGTGTCTCAGGTTTAACTTCTCCCATCAAACTACATTGTAAATTCCACATTGGCAATTGCATCCACAACATAGTTCTTGGGCCATCACAACCTCGTTCCCAGGGTCTCTCTTCTCTGCCTCCATTGTCGTTGAGAGAAGACCCTGGTTCACGCTGGTCACGTGGCACTCGTCGACAAACATTTTTCCACTAGGGTAGTGTTTTTGTTATATTTTGATCCCGCAACCGCACCTGGGCGAAAAAATATTCGTTTAACAAGGCATTTCTAAAATAAAAAGGTCAAAAGAGCTGATGTTATATTCCCACAGGAGATGAATTCCCACAAAAGCGGTCAAACTAAAAGCAAGAGCTTTTGTGATCGACAAGACAACTTCAATGTCGAGCGGCGATTGACGTTCGCTTTAAAAAAAATTAATTTCGTTAGTAGCCAAAGTTGCTTCTTCAGAACAAACACTAACATAAAAGAATACACCAAACACTACGTTTGCTTGATAAAAATGTCTCTTTTATTTTACTGCGACTAAAAATATACACGCTATTAAAGCGCGGTGCAGTGGTAAAAAAAATCTTAACGACATCGACAATTTACATGAAGTTGTTGAAATATAAATATCATAAGTCAAACTGTCAATTCGCTGTACAAGATTGCGACCTTAGCAATCACGTTGTTTAACTTTTGAAAGAAAAACGAAAATCAAAGAACAAAGTGAAATACCTGCACATGCTAATACAGTTTGATTTGATGGATTTGAGGTCGATATGTGACTCGAGAACTTAAATAACAACACACCGGCTGATCGCTGAACATGTTTGTTTTCCATGGATAACCGTTTCGCTTGTTTTCTTGCATGACAAAATCTTCATTCCCTTAAAATTGTCGCAAACTATTAGCATTCTTCGTTGATCCGGACCTTCACACGGATGAAAACTTGAATAACGTGAGGATATTTTCTGTGGCGTCTGATCGATTTGACCACAACTTTTTTTCTTTCACATCGGGTTCCATATGTGTAGTACATAAAATACTGCTGTCAAACGTTTTGTCAATGGTTATCTGGCCACAAAATCAATTGCGTGCTGATTCCCTTCTTTGCAATGTCAACAAAGCCTACATTGCCACCCATCCCCTAACACACATTTCGCCAACCTCCCAGATTCTGGGAGACACGTGACCAGCGTGAACCAGGGTCTTCTCTCAACGACAATGGAGGCAGAGAAGAGAGACCCTGGGAACGAGGTTGGGGCCATCATAATCAATAAACCAACAAAAGGTTATCATTACCATCATCATTCTTATCTCCACTGTCTCTTTACCTGTGCCTCTTGTGGTATGAAGCCGTGCCCGCACCAAGACTCTTTTGCCAACACACTCAACAGTCAGGTCCTTAACTTTGGTCCAAACTCTAGCTGTGAATTGGATACATGTAAGACTTGTTCATTACTTAAGAGTTAACAGTTCAGCTCTTAAATAATAATTTTATTTCTGATTTGTGTACTTTTTCAGTTGCTTAGTCTTACAGTTGGATTGTAACAAGCGTGGAAGAGGTGATAATGCAGGGGAATAAATAAAAGTCTTTGAACATGCATTTTTTCCCTTGTCCTCAATCACATGTATGGCTTGCCCAACCAGAAACACTAGTTCCTGTTTGTTCACTTAAGAAAAAGTTAACACATCTGTACAGTAGCTAAACGAAGGACGTTCTGGAAAAACTCCATGCTGTACACCTTAGAAGAGTGCCTCCCACCGATGTGATTGTCTATGGGATGAGTTTCTGTTGATCTTAACCTAACATGAAATTTTTTTCTGGGTACTTTCTTCCTCAACAAAAATGCACTGAAAATGGCAGTACAGAAAATCCCCGTCCCATCATTTGGGAATAGTAGATTCTTCACTTGAGCAAGTTACTACCTTCGATTACTTGACTACTGGAAAAATTTGGTTTTATAACCACCATAAGAATAATTTGTGAGCTGATGTTTCAAGCACAAACCCTTCGTCACAGTGTAATGACTGGGCAAGCACTCTTTCAAGCAAGTCGGAATTTGAACTTTTTTCTAGGCCAACCACTCCAGGATAAATACAACTGGCAGTGGTGCTGTCCACTGGTACATGGTTGTGTGATCACACACATGAACAAGGACAATACAGCAGCTGCCAAGGGTGTCTTGCATATGTATTTGGCCTGATCTCAGCATGCTGAGTCCACAGATCACAACATCCATCTGAGGGATGCCCACAGGGCTGCAAATAACGGCCGGTAAACGAACAATGTCCGGTCAAAAATAGGTTTTGTCCGGTCAAATCCTTAGATGGCCGGACAATTTGTCCGGTCGTTTACCCTGGTAAGGAAAAAAAATTAGAGTTTCAAGTTTTAAATATTTAAAGGTTCAATATTATTGGCGTTTGTGAAAAAGGAGAGGAAAAGACGGATACTTCACTACCAGACCAAGAACCTTTAATAAATGATTCGTAGTAGTCATAAAATTTCCGGCTGTCGTTGCACATTTTCGCTTTGTCATTCACCAAGTCGCCACCGCAAATTAGCAGGTCTTACAGATGTGTACCGGTCACAGGTGTGAATTACTTTATTATTACCGGTAGTCCGTGTTGGTTTTGTAAACATCATGTGAGAAGGACAACAAAACCTCTCATTGTAATAATATAAATTAAAAAGGCTCAAAGGGAAGAAATCAATCATCACTTCCGGCATGCCGCGCATAAAGGCTTGGTTACCAAGAAGCTTTTTAGTGATGGTAATGTAGATAAGAATTGGATTTACGGACATCATACTTCACAAGGATTAGGTAATGTTTCTCCATGGAGAATAGACTTGAAATTGACGAAAAGTAGCAAAATTAGGCTGCTGTTCTAGTATTCTAAATGGAAAAAAGAGAGTTGCCTGTTAGTATTATTTTCCCGGTCCCTTTTAATAAGACATAGCAGTGAAACATTTTAAGATTTACCCTTATTCATAAAATTCGGAGCTCAAATTGTGTCAAATCAGTGGACGTGGATTCTACTTGAATGAGTTACTTGTTGTAAATGCACATCAGTTAGCTTGTATTAATTTTTTTTGATGAAAATCAGCTAGATTGCAAGCCTCAGTCAATTTCATCAACTTCATAACTAACCGTATATAAGACGTAGAACTGAGGCAATAGTACCGGTAGTACGCACAAATGTAAAACTGATTTTACTGTACCATGCGTTCCACTTTTCCTGCATTGAGATTGATGCTCATGTACAATAAATGCTTTGAAAATTTACTTGTTTCACATTTAAACATCACGTGAAGGGGAGAGGGGGCACTTTTATAGCGATAAGACGTCCTCAATGTTTGTCCGGCCAAAAATGGGATATGTCCGAGCAAAAATAGGTTTGACCAGACAATGTGACCGGCGCCAGCTGGGAAATTACTTGCAGCCCTGGCCAACATCCTGGAACGCAGTGCGATGAAATATCACAAGACTTTTCTTGGAGTCGTGGCATTCCACTTTCGAAAGCGACACTGTTAACGAGAGGAAACCACTTCCTCAAGCTTATAAACATGCACATTGTACCAATAATTTAAAGTTAAATAACAACAGCTTGTAGGGCAAGCAGTAACAATTGTCAGAGCTCTGATGAAGGTGGACAGAAGCCACTAAAGACTACTGTTGAGAAATAAGAGTAAACTACTACTGATCACAATACTGAAAGCAACTTATTTTCACTTGTATTATTGTTCCTTACAGGTTTTTTCTTGAGACTGGGCCATAGGAAGAATGGCATAGCGATCCTTCGCATAGTCCTGTTTACAAAAAAATTGTTACAAGAAAGTCAATCAATTGCTAGAAATGTGATCCCTGATAAAATAAAGACCCTCAGCTTGATTTTGAAGGAAGAGCCAACGCCAAATGGGCAGTTTTTTGAGAGAAGAAACTTGGCAATATTCTTTCAAAATTGCAACCAAATATTTGGAACAATAAAAGCATACTACAATGAGCTGTGGAAATGCATCCACAAAAAAGCAATGCCAATGGGATCAATGTAGGCCAATTAAGTTTTTTCACTCATTTTCAACCTATTGCCTTAAATTTTTGGTAATGACAAGAAAGTACAGTGTTTGTGTACACTGTACCTTACATACACTCAACAAAATTAGTTCATTCTGATTAGACAAAGGGAGTACAAAAATACCAATAATTATTGGTGTTTTTGTAATCTGTGCAGTTTCAATCGAGTTTTTGTTGCAACCCCCATCACATGCAACTACGGCAAGTAAAATAAAACTAAAAGGACTGATACATGTTTTAAAATGAAAAAGACTTGCAAACAAAAACAACAGGAACAAATTGATGATATAAATAAATAATAGTGAATTTTTTTCATGAACAACGGTCTAACATAAATAGTACCTCAACAACCAAGCCAAAAAGTGTTGTAGAGAGTATCCTAAACAAAATTTTCACAACTTTCCATTGAATTCTCTGTTAGAAGTAGTAATTAGGAACATGGAATTTCCTACACAAATTTGACTGAGATTTGACAGAAAAGCCACTTTTGACAGTCCTGCATTTGTCACTTTAATAACTTTTATTAGGAAATACTAAATCATTCCAGTTTGTATATCCTTGATCCTCCTTACCTCTGCATCTTTTGTACCAGCTTCCGTAGCCTGAGAGTACAAAGAAACATTATGAGAAATTCATGAATGAAATGACAGTATATTTGACGCATCAGTTATAGATGAATGAAAGAAGTGATCCTCACACTTAGCTGGACAATTTAAGGGGGGTGGCACTTAACTACAGAAAGACAATGGTTGCTAAGGAACCTTTTTAGTCAAGAGACCTAACAAAAACGTTGCATGGATGGTTCTTTGAAGTAACTTTTTCAATGTAAATCTGACATCAGTTCAATCAGAATGCATGTGCGCAACTAGTCCCAGTCCTCTGCCATGAGTTTCAGTTAAAAACATGTAACCCTAACCCTTAACCCTAACATGTAAAAACTCTCAGGAAACGAAAGGAAGAGGCAGTTTTTTCACCGGCTGGGAACCGTCCCATCATTTTACATAAACATGGATGTTCGGGAGAAATACCGTGTGACCTTATTGTGTTTAAAGACAGTAGGAAACTGCATAACTCACTGCATGATTGCCTACTTCGTAACCTAGTATCCAATTTCCCAACGAACTTCGCAACGTGGCACGATAAAGTAATTTGTAATTTGTTGCGTTTCACAGAATAGCAGCAAATTGGTGTTTTCAGGGTTGACTACCATTTACAGGGCTTTGGAGGATAAGCACAACATCACAGAAGCAGGAGTCAATCTTTGAAAATAACTTCAAAAACGATGCGGAACGTGCAAGGTTTAATTGGTGCTTGACTTATAATTTCTCACATGGCAAACGAAACAAAACTCATAAACCACACAATACAAAGTTTGCAAAAGCATTTAAATCCTCCAGGTTTGTACAAAGAATAAAAAACAATCATTACCAACCAGCATTTTCAGGCAACACGAGTGACGATCATGCTTGCACGCAAACACGAGGTATTGCGCCAGGTTACTAAGCCATTGAAGGATCGCGTTTTATTTGAAGAAACGAGAATGTTTTTTAAAGCTTTCCGCCTTTGGAAAACGAAAATTTTCAGTGTCTATCTCATATTTGTGCTTGTGAGTATCTTTGAACAACATTTAAAGTAAAACAAATCCTTTTTCATTTCAACTGGAATTGCTTTTAAGTACATTCATTTTGAAGTCTTTCGTCCACTGCGTTCGTTATGCCCAAAGACCACATTATGATCATGTTCATTTTGAATAAATTACTTAGCTGAAACTTGGCTCGAAATCTTTGACCCATGTATAAGTCGAGGGCGATTTTCGGAGCTTCTTTTGAGGCCATAAAAGGTCGACTTATACACGGGTAAATACGGTAATTTTCAAATGTTGGAAATTAAACATGAAGCGGAAGTGAGTGCATTTCACTTGGAAACGCGCGTTGCAATTTTGTCAAACACTTCACTACAGTTGACACACCTATTGTGTTATCATGTAACCTGCTATCAGGCTCTATTTTAGTTTCGCGTGGTACGTAATGTGGAGTTGGCAAAACGAAAAATAGAGCCTGACCAAATTCCTCTTCGAAATTCCTTCCGCCCACTTTTTTTGATTGATTGACAAGTCCTTTATCGGCCAATCAAATTTACTTCCATTACACCAATACACGCGTGGACGGCAGATTCACGCTATTTTGTTTTGACCAGAGTTAATTACCGTGGGAGGAATATTATAAACGAATTCGAAAGTTACCGTTGGCTTTAATTTGAGAAAAACAAATAAAGCATGGGGAATGTTTTCGACCGCTATATTGCGGCAAAGGCCGGTGTAATTCTCCCTCCGAACTTCACTGAATATGCATCCTATTTAAGCTTGACATCTTAATTTGTAATTGAGATAACCTAGCATTTTGTCGTTGGACGGTTTGGCAATAGATTTTTAAAGAAAAAAAAAAAGAGAAATACATTATTCCTTTAACATGTTTGCCCATGAAGGTTTCTTTGGTGATTTTTTCGGGTAATATCTTCAGTTGCAGTGTATTTCTAGAATTAATTGCACGCAGTAAAATCATGATAAGTTTGGCTGTTAATTTTTTGATGGAGTACGAACAGTAAGATGCACTCGCAAAGTTTCTTTTATTGCTGTACAATTGATCTCTCTGGAAACATGCCATTTTAGTTTCTGGAGTGCGAGTTTTAAGTTAAATCAACTGGAAATATTATGAAATGTGCAAACAAACCGTGTCATGTACAGTAAATAAATAAAGCCGTTTGATACACAGATATTCAAAACATGCAATCGTGTAACTTGCAATTTTATCGGCATCTCCTCCTGTTGATATATATGTCCCTTGTCTCATCTAGGAAACCAATATGCATCGGCTTTCATTGCCATTTGAAAGAACCAGCTATTTAGCTTTCAAAACATCAGGGAAGTTTGTGCCAAAGTACTTTCAACCATATGGCCACAGAGCTCGACAACGGAATCGCTAATTTCACTTGTTCCAGAGATTCAAACCCGATTCTGGACAAGTTATGAGATGTTTCAGATGGCATATCTTTATTTATACAAATACAATCAAGTTGCACCGTCCACGGCATTGTAAGAACAAAAGGGAGCAAATTTTTTCGTACACTTATGGCGGATTAGTCTCGAGAACTTCGCGAGAGCTCCGCGCAATCACGATGGCATTTTCACTTCCGGCGTTTCAACAGCCAATCAGATCATGAGTTTGAGAGACTTTTGGTCAGGCCCAATTTTAGCGAGCGACAACATAAGAGAACATACGGGCGAAGCTAAAAATGGGCCTGATCGCAGGTTAGTAATCATGAAACTAACAAAAGAACCTAAACAATGAAAAGACAATGGGCCAATTCGTACATACTAATTATCTTTGATGAAGGCAGGTGCGCTTTTGATGCGCGTGTTATAAACGCAGACATGTGCGCAATTTTCTTATGCTAGTTTCACAGGCCTTTTTTGGGATGCTTATTTCTGGTCTGCACTGTAGGAATTCTTTGATTTGCACCTAACATCAAGGCGGCCATGTTGGTGGAATTAAAGAAGAATGGGAAAAAGTCTTTTGGGAATTTCACTCTAATACTATGCAAAACCTGAGCTACATTTTTCTATTGTTTTGCCACCAACATGGCCGTCTTATAACGTGAGTGCAAAGTATTAAATCGATGTCAAATTGGGAATTGATGTCAAAAAGGAAAGACTGGCCCTGGCTCTTCCTTGTTTCTCCTTCATTTTTAACTTTACTTTCGCAATTGTGGAAAATTATATTTTTACCAGACACTTCCACAGTATACTGAAATTGGCTGATTCGTTAATTTCGTGACAAATGAGAAGTAATTTAAGCTTATTCCCCCCAAGGTCAAATTAAAACCATGAAATGTTTCAAACCTGTTTTGCTTCTCGTTCGGCTTTCTTTTTCTCCTTTTCTTTCTCTTTTTCTAGTTTTTTAAGAGCGTTTTTAGACAATGGTTTTCCGTCCGGTCTAAAGGCAAAACAACGTTAGCTTACTATATAATTATTAAGCGTTGATTGTTCAATTCAATTTGTAAAGAAGTTCATCTCACCCCAACGGTCCAGTACTTTTCTCGTCGGCTGGTGCTACACCGATTCCACTTTCTGTTGACATTATGACCGATCTTCTCGCAATGAAGCCTTTAGCAACCAAAGAAGAACTACAACAAGATATTTGACGGATATGAGGAGCTGCTTTGAAAAGAAAACTAGTCAAGCGCCACGATTGCATGCAAGCGATGTATTTCGCCAGGCCCCTCGATGCACGCCTTCAACCGAGATTCGATCCGAGTCCCCTCCGATCGGCCCTCGTTCTTTCGGTTCATTCCTCCTCGGCGCAATTGCTGTTTCCCTTTTAGGGCAAAATGGTTCCTGGCGGCCATCAGGAAAAATGCAGTCCCATTATCCACTCGAAAAAATGGAAACTTTTAACTAAAACTTCTTTTCGAATGGAAAGCGCCCTTGAACTATTCAATTAGTGTGGGAAGCGAGTAATCAAATATTGGTCGGCTGTTGTTTGTTGACTGTTTCGAGCTTCTAATTAATCCACTTGTATTTGGTCTTTCCTGGAGTGCCATCTTCTGACCATCGGCATCGTGGCGACCAACCGAGGACCACCACCGTCTTTGTCGTGCAATAACTCGAACTTTAAATATTTTGAAAAGGGACCTCCCTTTGACTTTGTGTCAAAAGGTCGAACCGTACGATCACGGCCAAGGGGAGGACGTTTGCTCAAAACGAAAGGCTTTATAAATCAAACTTGGGGAAAAGATCAAATTAGCCAAACTTCAGTGATAGATTTTTGCTGCGCTGGCATGAGCTAGAGACCGGGCTAGACCGTATGACGGCACTCAGCTGTTCAAAAGGCTCGCGGAGCTGATACAGCACTAAAGGACATGGAAAATATAGCTAGGACACACGCCGGGTTAGAACAACTGTCGCTTTCAATTAAGCAACTTAAGCAAAAAGGGGAAATGAACCAGGATGTAACAAATATAAAAATGAAAATATGATGAGGTTATATATGAAAATGCTAAATTGGAAGAGAAAAACACCGCTATCGCAGAGGTCATATCTCCTTCAAACCTGAATTAATTCAAGCTTTTCTTTTGTTAATGCTTATAAATAACTCTCATAATTGCGATGATACAACTCTTAATAAAAAATTAAGACGTTGTCTTAACATATTTTTTTAATCACTCATAAATTAACAACTGTACAACAATTATTTGCAATGGAAATGTATTACTAACTGGGAAGCCTGAGTGACCATCGTTGCCGGAAAATTTCCCAATTTTAAGACTACATTGTTCAAATAAGCCCTTTATTTCGTGAATGACGACAACTTAATGGTTTTCACACTATCTTCACGAATGCCCTTGTCTCTGGTAGGGCAATACTTGATTTCGTACACGTGAGAACCTTGGAATATTAGGATTCGTTGTGCTACGACGATCTCCACATCATGGAAGGCTCATATCACGCCCAAAGCTGTTTGACGTGCTCCCACTTACGAGATGCAAGACCTTTAACCCCGCATTTCCGAGGTCTTATTAGTGAGAGAACGTGCCAAAAACGAGTCCACAGAGCGCTTAAACACGCCTTTTATTAAGAGATAGGGAGAACAGATTCCTATTTAGTGCAAGCCGAGCCTTTTTTTAACGACAGAATCTGAATTGATCATCACCTATAATTCGTTCGCTATGCACAAGAAAGTGCTCGACATTTCGCGGGATTTCGTAGCATCGAAATATGGGTGCCTAGGTTATGGTAAATTTCATTTTCAAGAAAGCGTGACTTGTGGATGATATTAGGAAAGGACTGTTTTTGTTCAAAAGTAGCCCAACATGGACTTGTGTAAGTAATGCACTTATCCACTAATTTGTGTGTTTTTGGAAAACAGCACGTACACGCCTGTATGGGCAAAGCATGTATTTCTTCCTCTAGAAAAAAAACATGGTAAACTTCTTAGCTCATGTCAGCTGTCAGATTTACCGGGATTTGGAAACTTAAAGACAATTTAGCCAAGTAATACACTTACCCTACTCAAGCGGGTTAATTCTAAAACACGGTTAGGAAGTATTTGCCAACAGCAAATCCGGTAATCACAAATTTTTAAGATAAACAAAAATTCACTTCATGCTTTCAACATTGGTCAGAGATTGTTTTTGCCTTAACTATTATTTAATTACAAAAAGCCAATTTTGTTAAGCTGTCTAGTCTGCTAAAACCTTATCACATCTTACTGTTTTAAAGGGGAGAAAATTGCTCGTGCGTTTGGCAAAGAACCGACAGTACTAGCGATGAAGAGCTACTTCTAGTACTTCTCAGTGATGGGTCATCTATCGCAGTGGATTTCATTTTGCAATTTAGGGTTATTATGTCTTGAACGTCAACGCTATTGTCTGGCTTTTCCACTGTCTTTCAAGCTTCTATTGTCACCATCTCTAAAATAGAGGTATTAGCTGCTTAAAACACACATTCATATCTGCTGTTAAGGAATTTTCCATTGTTCACTTGAATGACTTAATTAGATGTCTAGAGGACCAAGTGGTCACAGGGAGGGAGGGACATATCAATAGAGTAAGTGTGATCACAGTCTAAATAGGTTGGCAGTGCTGCCAAAGGCAATTCAACATATTAAAACTGACAAAAATAGAACGACTTTGAAAGTTTCTCAGCATGCGTACGTCTGTCTATTCCATCCTATTACATGCGTCACGAATGTGAATTGTAATGTTGATCTTAAGATGCATTGTTTACACATTGAATTAAACTGTGACAAATCAACGCAGGTTTCTTCTTGCATCTTCCCATCGACAAATAAAATTAAAGGCGTAGCAATCCGTAGAGGTCAGGCTAGGGTAATACCAGTTATACGTAAATAAAAACCAGACACCCGATTGGAAAATTTTTGCGTTTTATTTCTATGGAAGAAATCTCATCAACTTTACTTAACGTTTCTTCGATGTCCATTAAATCGTAAATGTCTTGTGCACTTGACACCTAAAGCCATTGTACTGGATGACAAAAGTTTTCACAATGTTTACAATATGGCTTTGCATATTAATCACCTCTATTCCGCTGAAATATAGAATCTTTTATCAATGATTGCCCTTTCCTTTTTTTAAGTGCAACTTGACTTTTCTTGAAGAAGAAATCCCCAACGTTCTCCTTTCTTATAATTTATAGTATTAAATCTACTTTGGGTTTTTTTTATATACATAATTATATTTATCTAACACATCAATAGTTTGGTCTATATTGTAGTGGGAATTCTTTTTAGGTGCCTCACAATGTCGCACAAGTTCGATCTTTGCCCCTCCACGAACCCTTGGTGTGTATCGCAGATAAATTGTCATTGTTAACGGTGAATTCCCTCGATCTATGAAGCTAAAGTCTTTGGCAAACCCACTTTTTTCTGTCGTTCCGGGAGACCAGTCTGCAAATAAACAACAGACAGAAATATTTTAAAATATTTTACAGTTCATGTGAAAAAAAAGTTTTAAAGCGGAAGACATGAAATTACGATCGGAAACAAAGTTACACCAAAACGTCTTAGGGCACAGAGCCAAAACAACGAATAATGTAAATGTGTTTTTGTCTGGCAAAAAATCTTGCACAGCTCAGTTTCCTAACCAGACTTTCGATAACAAAGGTCTGGTTCAAAGTTGATTGTAAGCGTCAGGTATTGGGAAAAATGCAGAATTCGTCTGTGTGCCCTTACCTCTTTTTATGTTGATGTTTAACTCTCCTGCAAATCAACCCCGATGCACAGTGACATCTCTGATTCAACGAATATTCCAAGCCTCCTTCCGGAACCTCGCAATCCTCGCCCTCTTGAAGTAACTGTTTACAAATCGGATGTCCATGAACGTTTGCACAGCAAAAGCCGGCGTCACATTTCGGTTTGTCCCTTCTACATTTTCCGCCTTCGGTTCCTCTGGGCTTAGCCACTCGACAATGTCCAAAGACGCATTCCATTCCATTACAGCACATTTTATCCCTTCGACACTTTTGTATTTTATCTTGGCATGCATGACAAAAACCTTTGTGTCTATGACAGTAATGTCCTTGTCCACAATGTCTATCCTTTCTGCAGTGCTGAAAGCAAACAGAATAAGAAAAATGATGTTAGCAATCTCGCCTAACCCTGCAAACTTAGGATTTCTTTCCAAACGATCTCTCTAAACGATGACTTACCCGAAAAGTTGAATTTCCCTTAGTTCTGTTGTCGTTTAAGTTCTCCTCACTGTTGTCCGTATCAACCGGATTCACACTCATTATCCAGCTATGCACGACACTCTCCACCACTTCAACGCACACCAGGAGAAAAATCACCAGCAACAAATTTTTTCTCATCATGTTTTTCATCTTCGCACTCGGCGAAGCTGCCGTATGATGTACACCAGCTAAGTAGATCGTTAACGACTTACCTCTGAGTTTGACCAGTTAATATATAAATGACATTCACACGTGTCGAAACAAGACTGCCATAAAACTTGTCAATAAGCGACCAATAGTGATCAAGCATTTATTTAAAAGCTTGTGTTTAATGGGCGGGAGGGCGTGGATGAACAATTAGCAAGGAGGAGCTCGTACGCCCCTCAGTGTTATTCCTTTATTTACTGTTAAAATTAATTTGGTGTTTAACACGATTGACAGACAGGCATTCAAAACCCAAGTAATCATGCATCAGTGTTTTAGTTTGCATTCAAAGTTTCACTTAACCTCGCATATCATTTTCTAGGAATATGAGGGATCAATACAGTTATTGAAAATATCATTTAGCAACCGATAACATGTCGCTCAACGTTTTAAAATGTTTAACCACTGTCAATGCATTGGTCTTATCGCTCAAGCTGTTTCAATTGCTGAT
Source organism: Montipora capricornis (assembly GCF_036669925.1). Lineage (NCBI taxonomy): Eukaryota > Metazoa > Cnidaria > Anthozoa > Scleractinia > Acroporidae > Montipora > Montipora capricornis. Next base: position 41,485,657 of record NC_090883.1, read on the forward strand.
ACTCAAATTGCAAAACAAATCTTAAAAACGTATACAGGTCGACAATATCAGAAGTCAACCATTACAGTTTTGTGGTGTTCACAAGAAGCCGTTTTGCTACGCGTAAGTTGAAAAGCTGAGAGGACTTGAGACTGGAGAACATTTAGGCCTGAACCACGCCAGAAAATGACCTCGGTGAAAGATGTGTCAGTTGTGATTACAGAGTAAATATTTTTATTGTTCAATTAACGCTTTGGTTGTTACAATAATTACACAATTTAAACAGTTTTATTGTAAATACTCCACTGTGACTAAAGCAACGAAAAATCCATGCAAAAAACTTGTATACGATGTTCAAAACTCGGCAGAAACAGATTTAGTAAGTGGTCTTGGTTTTCGTGCGACGAGGAGGCGAGTTCCATTCGTGTGAGTTTTTAATTGATTGTACTCTCAAGTACTTGAGAGACCGGACATGACAAAATTAAAAAACAAATTCATTCCTTATCCAAACTATAGTGGGCATGCAGGACGCTTGTAAAATATTTTTTTTTCTTCACTGACCATTTTAAAATGCGTTCGGTGCCGTTGGTTCGTTACCATAGCACGCCCGGCAGAGATTATCGATAATCACCGGTATTGGGAGACCGCAAGCTCTATAGAGCGTGCAATGGAACATCGCTTTGGCTAAAGATCAAGTTGGTTTGGTCATAAGGGGATTTTAAAGCCATTAAGGCGTGCAGATTTGAGATAAACTACTCTAGGCTAGGTATCAGTCACCCTGCTTTGATATAGCGTGATACAGCACCTCGTACCTTTTTTATCACGTTTGCGAGAATTATGTAACCTCCAAAATAAAAGCGCACAATATCTGCCGGCCTTCGAAGTGCAAATTCCGAACTGAATTTTTTGTTTTGTTTTCATAGTTCAAACAATGCATAATTTTATAGATTCTGTTCAGCAGGTTTTCACGCTAGTGCTTCACTGGTTCTGAGATGAAAGCGTTATCTGTTTTTGCGCGGATTGATCTTCTAGATCTTTTTAGGAATTTATTTTCGATCTTTTATAAACCCGGCAATAGGATTTTTTTTTTCACTATTAACAGCTCCTGAAAAGATTGAATTGCTTATACTCGGTGATACACACTTGAGGATCATGAAAGTTAACATGAAAATAAAAAGATAACAATTATTATCAGAAAAGCCAGAAGACCGAAATATTCAAAACACCCCCAATTTATCACGTATCCACAATCATGTTTAATATCGCTATATGTTTGTCCTTTCCACTGAACCACGTTTGGCGGGGTCAGACTGAGAAATTGCAGGTACGCGAGCCGTACGTCAACAAAGTCTTGTGGTAAGAAATTCGCCAAAATGAGAGCACAGGAGGTGTCAAAGGTCTCCCCGCACCAAGCCAGTTATTCAAGGATCCATAGGCTTGTTCCGTAATCTGTGATTTTTCTTAGGAATTCTGACACACAGTTCTCTCTAATTGATCTCTAGAGGGAAACGGAAACACTCAGTAGGAATAGTTTATTGCCTACTCAAGTAAAATTGCACCGGTTGTTTTTTATACTGCTCGAGGCCGGAAATTTAGGCTAATTTCGCTAGCACATGATATGGAGGCTGACAACACTGCCAAAACCTCAAGGATAGTAAAGTTGACCCCCAAGCAGCGGGTGATAGTAAACACCTGAGTGAAGACAGACATGTCGAAGGGGACAAATAACTACCAATATTCTTAATTTCTAAAGTGATATGGACATTCTCAAACACTCAATCGCAACAACATTATTTTTCTTAGCTCATTTACATTCTGAGACTTCTGACCTCTTGATAAAAATAGTTTTACTTCTTTTGCGAAGGGAAATAACTAGGAATCGTGCGTCATTAAGAACAAGCAAAGCCTCCCCTGGAATTTAAACATCCATACCTGAAAACCAGACTCTCCCGACACCAGACATCACAAGTTTGGATGACGAAAAAGAGAATCAACGTTGTGACCTTGGAGATGTCGTGGTGCCAGGTCACTGAACAAAGGATTTAATTAAGAATATCGATAAGAACTGCAATGAAGTGGAATGGTAGGCAAAACTTACACCCTTACTGACTGGGAGCAATAAAACCCAAATTACGTTTTTCTAAATAGCTTGGCCTAAGGTTTAACAGAGGAGTTTCAGAACGAAGCATGGTATTTCTTGGTAGATTAAAGAATTTGTCCCTTTAAAGTTATGGGGAGCTGCTGGGCAAGAAGCATACCAGATCGGTCATGCACACAGAGACTAAAAGTGGGGTATTAAGAAAAATATGCGCCGGGAGACATTTTAAAACTGTCAATTAATTTATTTGAAGTGGCAATGGATTTAACACTGTAACACTCATTGATCACTATGCAAATCAAATTAAATCAATGCATAATCAAATAAAGCAAAGCACAGAGCTAACGGATTCAAAACAGCCACTGCGACCTTCAACGCTCGCAGTCGTCAGTCAGGCTACGCAATCGTAAGTTATATCACCCATTGAAACGTCTGATACTGATTTGAAGAGCCTTCGCTCAAAATTGTTGTTTTCGTCAAGAAAAAATAAAAGTATAACACATAGCAAGAGAGTGCATCACAATCTGCGGTTTAGCGAGGAATTTGATCTCACTCTTCAGTTATGTACAAAAGCCGGGCACTGGCAGTACGGAATTGGTTTTGATCGCTGCTGACCTTTTTCCTGGGTTCCACTACAGATGATATGGTACTGCGAAATAAGTAGCGGAATATTTGCCTTCGCCAATTTATTTTCAGCTCTACCGTTTTGCAATGGCATCCACTGTCCATTTGATGCTAAATCCGCAACACTTTTTGTCTTGGGAAGTTCTTAGGGCACTCGAGAAGTTAGGGATACTGTTGGCTACCACTTCAGTGGGTACGCTTTTCAGGAGCTCTCCAAACTCTCTGCGTGCACTTCAACTTGATACGTACGCAAAAGCGTGAACCAGTTAACTTATCGCCTATTGTATTCTTACTCGAAGGCCCGCTGATCTTTAGCTTGTTGCAGACAGGATTTCCTGTCTGGAGAAGAAAAGGTAAGCAATGATCTGTTGCTCATTAAGGGTAAATGAATTTACATATTCGACATACGGAGACGTTTGCAGGGGGCACCATTTGAATTTGATTTTTTTCAGTAAAAGAGCTGCTTCTGTGCTCTAAAAATATTTGGACTTTCTAGTCCTCTCGGAAGACTTTAAACCGTACAAAGTTCCCGTCTCATGCACAACACTTGTTTATAAACTCAGCAAGCATAGATGCCAAGTTGTAGGGAGAGGCTAGCTGGAGATTTAATGGAGCGCCTAATCCGAGCGAGCAACAAAGGTGCAAACTTTTGGAGGGGAGTCCGGGGGGATGCCCTTCCCCCCCCCTCCACCCCCCAAGGGAAAATTTTAAAATCTGAGTTCTCCTAGATCACTTTTCCTGCATTCTGAGTTGATTTAAGGACACATTTTACCATGTCACTTCGGGCAAACAAACACGAGCAGTGAGAAGAAAAGGGCTCTGGGGTCTAGAATTTCTTGATTTCTCGTCAATTTGCTGCTGATTTCTCGTCGACTTCACGATTTCGCAGATTATGAACAGTTTTACGTTTGTGGAACAATAATTTTATATTTGTTAACCCAAGCTCAGCTGGAGATTTTGCTTGCTTGGCTGGAGAGCTGGAGATTGAGTGTGGGGGTGGGGAAGATGGAAGAAAAGTACCTCTTGAGCCTGCCGCGTAAACGTAACTGGAGCTGGAGGAAATAGGCTGCAAATCAGTGTTGTGGTAACTCTGACTGCTAGGTCAAACTAAAAAACAAAGTTCTGGCGAAAAAAAAAAAGGAAACAGCAAATCAAGATTGCTTCTAATTTTTTTAAAGAAAAGGAAATGACTACGTTTGGATGATGATCAAGCAAGTAGAGTTCAAGAATCAAGTGCCTGATGAGGGAATGGAATATCGTACGACATAGTGCGTTATTGGTTTCCAGGATTGATACAGAGAATTTTGAACATGAAGAGACTCATCGAACTTTTGGTGTCAATATTGTCACAAACATTTTGAGAGCAAAAAAGAGTTGCATGGAAAGAGGCGCCGCATTTGTCGCTTTTCTAATTTGCACATTACACTAGTGAAAGTTTCTTAGTTTAAAATTTGGAGACAACAGTTTATAGCGAGTATGTAAACATGAGAGCACGGAGTGTGCTCGGAGCCGAGACTTCATGGCTTGAATCGCGTTCGAATACAATCCTCTTCCAGCAGTGAATGTACCAGCTCAGTTTTTTAAATATTGTCGTATTGTGACTTCCTCGTCATGGAGGCCGAAGCGGTAAGACAGGAAGACGCAATACAACAATCAATTGTCGATGTCACTTTCAGGATTGCATGCGTGCTCAATAAAGTAAGAGGGTATAACCGCGATATACTTTTCTCCATAAATCCTCCTTACGGCGCCTCTTTTGATCAAGATTCTTGTGGCTTCACACAAAAGCCCCTAACAATATCACCTTTAAGCACAGCTCGTGGGAGGGAATGCTTATAAACGAACCTGGTTCCAGCTGAGTAAAATTTTAATTCTGTTAGCAGTCCTAAGTTCCTTCTGGTATCAGTGTGCTCTCATCCGACATGATCTGAAACGGGTTCTTGCTGTTCAGTCCGCGAACAGTCCACGGTACCCTGAAGAATATTCTGAACCCATGCATGTGTTGTACATTGTCTGTGAATTGAAAATAACGTTCAATGACACGATGAAGTGCCATTATAACTATACAATAACTATTTTCCTCCGTGCGTGCTTTGTTTAATGGAGATTTTCACTGTGCAATTTGTTCTCCTGAGTGAATACAAATCATCTCAGCACACCCACTTCAAATCTCATTCTCTGATAATCCGGCCGAGTTCCGAATGACTACGTATCATTTCACATACTTAAGCGGACCCCTACTTAGTATATTATACGCAACAATTTCAAATTTGTGATCATATCTCTTTTAAATGTTCTTCAACTTTTAGCAGATTCTAAATGTGGCCATAATCCATAATAGATTTAACGTATAACATGCAAACATTCCATCAGCAAAGCTATGCACCTTTCAATTTATATCCTTTTGATTTGCTTCGGTCTTAACAGCACTTCAGATGCGCATGTGGAAGTTTACCTTAGCAAGGTGACCTGTTTGGCTAAAAGCTGGTCTCCAAAGTGACCCTGTAATGACATACAAGTCATGCTTTCTTACAAGGCTCGTCAATGTTGCTGATATTGCGAGAAAGAGAGTTCAACAACAGTGGTGCAGAAAATCTAAAAGTTCTTTTGCTCAGAATATAATTGTAGCTAAGGGAGATGGCGGATATCACTTCTTTTACTAGTACATGTACTATTCAAGTGGATACTACAGTTATTAATACAGTATTCACAGTGATATTTTGGATCACTTGAAGGCTAAAATAATTTTTTTCATCATTTTTGTGATGGTCACTTGGTCACCAAGTTATAGCTGCCGAGAACATAGCATAAATGGTTTAGACTTGAGGTCCTGTTAAAATGTTATTTACCTGCTGTGAGGTCATGTGCAGTGAAAAATATTAGTTCTGGTATAACCAACAAACCGTTTCCTTCCACCAAATACTGAAGTCAAGTAGATAATGCTCCCCCACGGCTTATTACTGTCTGATTACTAATATGGTCATGCAATTTTCAATTTCCTTTATCATATGGCCAAGGAAATCGTTCTCGAATGACTGATATAGAATTTATTTTAAGGAGCTTTTTTCGACTAATCGCTCTCCCAGTGAGTCATCAATTATCGATAAGTTGCTGTTGCTGTTTCTTATTTCACTATTTTTTTCAATTTTTGGGATAAAGTCCGATTGCGATGAATAGGGTGCTCCCGAAAAAAGACTGAAAGATCCTTTGCGCATTACTTGTATAAGCACACTCCTTATTCTAGTGTATGTATTTGACAAGTATTCCATGAACGCGAGTTAAATACGAGATGATAGTAGGGCAACGAGGTCTCTACCACCGATTTGTCTACTAAACTCATCTCATATCTCGCAAGACTGGGAGAATAATCGTCTTAATAACTTTACTACAAATTCTTAAAGTTTGGATACTTGGAAATTTCGCTTTCAGCCTCTCACCACGTGGCGCGATCTTACGTAAGGTACCGCGGCTTACAACTATAGGATTCAGTAGGGCAACCAGGGACCGGTTGCTCGAGGCCTGGTTAGGACCTAGGATAGGTTTCCATGGTATTTAAGGTATTTGACGTTGGTTAGTGCTAACCATGATTCGAGAAACCCGGGTCAGAACGCTGGAAACGAGATAAGGTCAGGTAACCGAGGTTGGAAATCGGAAACAGGAGAAATTTTTCCTCCTTCCTTGCGTTGACGCACATGCGCTGAATATACGTCAAATCTCTAGGGATGGTCCGCAATAACTCTGTTCAGCGTAATTTTAAATTATCACGAGACTTAAGACAGCAACAATAAGATGAACCAATCGGAGTTAAGCGCAGCAAATTTTCGAAAGTTCCCTTAAGCTCCAACATTTTTCTTTGCTGAAATTTAATCTGTTCACCTAAAGCACACACTTTTTGCCGTTTCCACTCAATGCGCCGTTGTCACACGATCGCGTAGGCTATTCCTGAGATGACTTCACAAACTGCTTTCTTCTGACGTCATCTCAGGGAAAGAACCACTTCCCTTGAGACTATGCATTGCCAGTTAGGACAAATCTTACTTAACTGTCACGGACTCTTAGAATCGAAATCACAAGGATTTAAAGTAAAATTGTTTTGTGGTATGCAAAAATAAACAATCTTGAGGTCGGGGCAACTTAAACGTGACCCATCGATAAACAGGCAAAGCAGCGCGAAGTAACTGATCGGGTTTACGCACAACAGGTCACAACAGTCTGGAACAACAGCACTTTCGGAGGGGGGGGGGGGGGGGGGGTGAAGAGGAATAATGGCATATGAAAAACAGGAATTTTTTGGTTGGAATAGTGGAATACCCGTGCGGCTTCTCCCAGTCATCAGGCATAAACTCGCCCAAGTGTCAAAAGAGATTGACCGTCACTAATACAGAGACCAAAGAACTCTTGATCGGGGATCGAGGACATGCGTCTAGGGGACAGCGGTCAAAGAGTGTAGCAAGTCTTGTAAGATACATGTTTTACCAATACAGAGACAAACCCAAACATTCATTAAAGCTAAGGTAAAGGTAAAGTCTCTACTTAAGAGCCAGAAGGCTCATCAGGCCGGCGCTTATCTCCGGTTTCAGTAGCATGAAGCGACTAGGAGTATTTCTACTCCCCCCTGGATGGGATGCTAGTCCATCGCAGGGTCACCCCCAGCATTTCGCCGGTACCCATTTATACACCTGGGTGGAGAGAGGCACCGTGAGAGTAAAGTGTCTGGCCCAAGAACACAACACAATATCCCCAGCCAGGACCCGAACCCGGACCACTCGATCCGGAGTCGAGCACACTGACCATGAGGCCACCGCGCCTCCCCCATTAAAGCTAACCTTAGGCCTAAAACTCTTGTGTAGGTCTAATTAGGTCTTGTTTACGTCTAATTAGGCCTAAGGTTAACTTTAATAAATGTTTACGTTTGTGTCTGTATTGGAAAAACATGTAGCTTACAAGACGTGCTACACTCTTGTCCTATAAACGGGTTTGCTCGATGTTTAAACTAGACGCTCAATGAGCGTAAACTGGGCTGCCTGTGGTACGTGTTACACAAAACAGAAGACAATGAGTTGGGTGGTATTAAACTGCAGTGTTCCGGTACTTTTTTTTAAGAGTGGGGGGGGGGGGGGGGAGGGGGGGGAAGGAGGGAAGGGGGGAGAAGGAGTGATGTAGACACTTTGCGCTCACACGTTCACACGTTGAGTTATTTTGTGTCCATATGTGTCCCGTTTTTAGGTCTTTTACTTTTTAAAGCTTTGGTAATAAATTCAGTTCAAAGATAAAAGCACACGCTCTTGAGTTAAACTCGCTCGTTTCTTCTTTAAAGAGGCTATGATGATATAATCCATGATTTGGGGTGCAGGGATGGCGCAGTGATGAGAGCACTCGATTTAATTTGCGTTAATTGTTAATTTCAGTTTACGGTGTCCCCAATTAGTGCTCCAGCACTAGAACGAGTACTAAACACTTTATAAGTTGCTTTCCTTTCCTTTTTTTTTTTTCCAAAAAATGCCCAAAAGATAAGATGAAACATTGCAAGAATCACTTAAAACTGTTGAACAATATAAAAGAAATACTGCAAAAGGAAAGAGAGGCATGGATGGACATAAACGTCCAAGATTGAAATGGATTACATTTGGGTTATCTTGAAAAAAGTCGGCCCGATGTTGTTCAAAATTGTGACAAATCGCCTGGATGAAGGTCGTTATTCTTCTCAGAATCATTTCGTTTGTGATGTAAAAATAATTTTACAGGTAAAGGAATTTCATATCACCATTTTCGAGTTTTAAACTCGTGATTAACTTAAGATTTTCCCGAAACACTCTAAAATAACATCACATAGCCCCTTTAAGTAAAATAGTCTGCAAAATAAATAGTCTGACGGACGTATTCCTGTATGTCGTGCATGTCTAGAGTTGCACTATGCAAACGTTTATGCCACACACTAAGGAAGGACTGAACATGTTGGTTCCGCGTCATAATTTCTCTTCTTTTCGGTCTAATCTGATGACAGGTCAAATTTTTTTGGGGTTTACGTTTGCACCAAATGGTATCGCAAAGCTAGGAGTTACGGTGTAGCACTTTTATTTCGCGGGGTTTAATTTTTGCGGATTTTGCGGAAAGTACCTTATCCGCAAAAATGAGTTCCAGCAGAAAAAAAACACCAGCAAAATTAAAACCGTAAAAATTTACTCCCGTCAATATAACTAAAAACGGCTTTTAATCCACATCGTGAGGTCAAAAAGATAGTTTATTTTTATATTTTTATTGAGAAAAAGCAACTGGAGCTTGCAACAAACAAAACGAAACGATGAAAGGTTAAGCCAGTACTTATCCAGTCTCTGGGGCATAAGAAACGAACTCAAAGCAGTCAATCAAAAGGTTACGTTAACCATTTTCTACAGCCTCCAGGATGTCACATTTTTTCCACCCGTTCTCGATGATTGAGGGGTTTTTTAACCAAAGAGTAATAGAAGTTGAAAATAGTCTTGCTGCTTGAAAAGAAAACCGAAAAAATTAGTTGCCGGCGGAAATTTCTGTCAATTCGCGCCGCAAAAATTGGTTCCCGCAAACTTCAAAAAATCGCCAGTCCACAAAAAAAAGTCCGGCAAAAGTTTTATGCTACACGGTAACAGTAAAAGGCAAGCCAAAAGAAAGATGAAGAAAAAATAACATAGTTTTCATATAAAACTCTGAATTTCGAATTCTCAGCGGAAGATTAATGACAATCGATCGTAAAAACACCTTGTGTCAAGGTTCTTGTTTATAACGAATGAAGAATGTTCGTCACTTTTAGAGATAAACAACGTACTTTTTAGCCAAGAAACTCACGCCTTTCGTTTTTTAATTTTGTTGCAATATTTAACTGAGTATTTATATTTCACCTGTCGGGTCGGGAAGCCTCCTTTGTTGGGTTATTCACCCGTGACCGGACTCTTATCTGGAACAATGTTGATCAATCCCTTAACTGAAGAACCATTTCTTTCAATAATAAAGCAAAAATTGGACAACAAGCTTTCTTTCAACTAATTATTGACTGACAAGAATTAATCGCATTCCAAATTGTTTAAATTTACCTGAAGACTGCGCAGAGTTGAGTACAAATAAATAAAATTATATTTAGCCAGAAAATTCTAAACACAGGCTACTCCTTGACACGGGGTGATCCCGTGCACTTCCGGCGGTTGCGGCTTGGACGCGTCTCTACAACGCTCTGCACAATTTTCGCTCTACACTCCCAATGCAAGTCCTATTCTCAGCGGTCTGACCTCGCACGTATAAAGGGAGATGTTGAATGGTATATGAAATGAATCATATATGAACTGCGGATATGAAATCAAGTGAAGCTATGATCTTCGCAGTTATGAATTGCGTAGAGAAGCCTGAAAAATTCAGGACCCCGTTGAAGTCCTGAATTTTTCAGGCTTCTCTACGCAATTGCAAAAATTGCGTTCATAACTGCGAAGATCATAGCTTCACTTGAAAAGGAGATGTGATAGAACGAATGCCATTCTGTCGATCAAGCGAGTAGCTGCAGTTTAGAAATGGCTGACCAGGGCGAACAAGTTGCACTGACAAGTTCCGACAGGTGAAAGCCTTCTCAAGCAGTCGCCGTCGCGCAACCGCCGCTGCCTCCACCTCCACAGAACCAAGAAAAGCCTGCTTATCCAAATCCCGGTCAAAACGCCGAAGGGGTAGAGGTTACGTTACAGGTTTTTTCAGCGTTTTGTTTTGTCGTTTCCAGCACGTATTCTTGTATATTGTATCTCCGTTGAAGTTTTAAATTTATCTTCAGTTCGTGTTATGCCCTGTTTTGAAACGTTTAGTTTTTAGCTTAGCGGGCAATTCTCGGCCCCGGTTTTGTATTTTTCCCTGCTGATAACAGGTAGCTTGGTGGCCTTGCGGGCTGTTTTAAGTTGAACTCTTCAAGGTCACATTCTGACCTGCTTGACTTACAGTTCCTGTTTTGCTCTGCTGATAACGGGCAGCCTCGCTGCCTTGCGAGCAATTTTACTGAAGTTTGTTGCTGACATTTTTTGTGCCCTAATTCGAAACGTGTAGCTTTCTAGCTTTGAGGGCAACTCTTAGTTGATTTTCCAGTTCCTATTATGCCCTGCTGATAACGTCTAGCTTAGTTGCTTCGCGGGCAGATTTAAATTTATTTCCAGTTTATTTTGTGCCCTGCATATAAACGGGTAACTTGGTTGCTTCGCGGGCAATTTTAAGTTTGTTTCCAGTTTCAGTTATACTGTGCCCTGCTTCAAAACGTGTAGCTTTCAGGCTTCGCGGGCAATTTTACGTTGGCTCTTTATGTATTTCATGCCCTGCTGATCACGTTTGGCTTAGTTACTTCGCGGGCTGTTTTGATCTTGCTTCTAAGTTTTGTTGTGCCCTGCTTTGAAACGTGTAACTTGTTAGCTTTGCGGGCAATTTAGATTTCACTCTCCTTTTCACTTTATGCCCCACTGAAACATTTAGCTTTAACCTCTTGCGGGCATTTAGAAGTTTGTTTCTGGTTATGTTATACCCTGCTTCTAAACGTTTACGTTTTTAGCTTTGTGGGCAACCTGAAGTTCACTTTCCCGTTTAATCTTTACGCCCTGGGCTCGGTTGTTCGAAAGCCGATTAACTTAATCCAGGATTAGCATAAACTTTGGTTAAATGTTTTCAACTTTTAAGTACATCTTTCTTTTGGTTATTTTTGGTTTTCAAGATTGAATTCCTCTAATGTAAAATTTTGCCAAAATATCAGCGTTGTACAACTATTTGGGAGTAGAGAAATAAACTCCTTGGTAATTATTTAATCTGGGATTAGCGTTAATCGGCTTTCGAACAACCGGGCCCTGTCTGTCCGTTATGTTATGGTTATGCGTTATTCTCATTCTTGTCCAGCTGTCGATGTTTGTTTACCTCGACACGTACTCCAGCATAGAGCTGGTTATTATTTTAGTGCGATCCTTGTTTAATCTTCGTTCTTAATTTTGAATTGTTGATTTCATACCTGAATGCTTGTTTTCGCCGCATTGTCTCACTTTAATTGTTTTATTTTCGTATTGTTCTATGCTTATTATAAAAGTTAGAGATAACAAGTTAAACCGACGTTTCGGAGTAGACATCACTCCATTATCAAGGTAAAAATGTTCTATGATGCTAAAATTACAGTATTAAAAACGATTGACGCTAAGAATTAACATAATAAGCACGTGCGAAATTGGCTATAAGAATACTTTAGCACGAATGGAATCCGATTGCACATTGAGGCTAGGCTTAAGTGTTCTTATAAATAACATTTCAAACACTAAGCAATCAAATTTGTTTTTACATTTTTTTGAGCACCTCAAAGCGTTTAAGCAGGTCCCGAGGGATCGACCCGTGTGTGTTCTTATAGTGTCTGGCAATAGCCGAGGACTGTTGCTTATGTCCCTTTACACGATTGTGTAAATGTCCGCGTGTGTAGCCTACATAACCTTCATCACAAAGGTCACATTGAAATTTATATACAACACACTGCTGATTTATGATCGGCGGCTTTGCCTCTTTCACTTTCAGGCCTAGCCTCAATGTGCAATCGGATTCCATTCGTGCTAAAGTATTCTTATAGCCAATTTCGCACGTGCTTATTATGTTAATTCTTAGCGTCAATCGTTTTTAATACTGTAATTTTAGCATCATAGAACATTTTTACCTTGATAATGGAGTGATGTCTACTCCGAAACGTCGGTTTAACTTGTTATCTCTAACTTTTATAGTTTTATGTTTTAAGAAATCTCTTTTAATACGATCTATGCTTATTGTTACATTTAAATTCCAATCATGTTGGAATAAGAGTTGCGCTGCCGATATACCCGGCTTATTTATCTAGCACAATGTATTCATTTTTTTATTATTTCTGTCATCACAGGATACTATGGAAAACAGCACTCAATAATTTTGCGACAGATTGACAATAGTTTGGCTATGTTTCTTTGAATATTTCGCGCTGTCGATCAGTACAATAAATTTTAATTTTGCCCCTTGGCATCGAATGCAATCACTTCACTTTCCCCTTCTTTTTCTTTTCCATATTTGGGCTTTGCAAGAGAGTATTAAGTTTTTAGAGAATGCGCAGGGGACCTCTGTACAGGCGTTGATAAACCGCATAACCCATTATGGTAGCTGCAGATTAGAAGACAAATATGATGCAGTGCGCCTCGCAGAAGAGCTCGTCTCTGTGGCGAAGACCACTGGCCATGCAAAAGCGGCCAGCTATGACATCATTGCAACCACCCTCAGGGAGAAAATCCATGTGTCGAAAGAGCAATTTAAGGCTTACTTCCTGGCCCTTTTCGCAGATAAGGAGTTTACGAGGATCTTTCATGCCATCTTTAATGTCGATAAGTCATTTAAACGTCCTGCGCAATATTTTCGTACTCAGGCGAGAGGTAATCAGAGGTTTTGCTCTTCCAATCCTCGAGTCACCTTCTATAGGTGCGGAACCCCCGGCCAGAAGTCTACAGAATGTTGGAAGCGATCCCTGACGGCCCGCTATTTTCCTTCAAGCGGTTCAGGTCAAAACCAACCCCGACCGGCAACTCAGTAGCTAGACCCGCCTTTTGTATTAGTTTGGGTTCTATTAAGTCAACTCAACACCAGTACCATATCTCTTCTTTATATCTATATGTGTATATTCTACCCAACTCCCCCTCTCCCAGGTTAGGCGTTACCTTACAAGACTTTGTTTATCAATTTTTATCCCCCCCTTTTCCCCTCGGATGACATTCTCAAAGGGAAGCTCACTTTCCCTCTCGGATAACCGGGGCTGAGTTTGTCATTCCCTGGGCCCATATAACTTCCAATTTCTCCTTTTCTTTTCACTTTAACTCGTGAACCCTTGCTTTCACGACTGGAAAAAGTGTCCTTGTTTCAACCCCAACGCGGTTAGCATTGATGAATTGCAATGGATAAACATCGATGGATCTGTTATTGATGGCGCCCAGGAGAAAACGAACAATACCCATATCGCTAATGACGATATCGCCCAAGTCTTGCAAGGAAATGTTTTGGTGGATACGTCTCGCCTTGTTTTCCGAGATCCAGAACATTTTGTTGTCTGCAGACTGTTCAGCGACGTCGGCTCTAACAGAGAACTACATGGAGATCAGTCATCCAAAAAACTTTGTATCCGCCTTTCCATACACTTCCTAATCATTCTGCGTCATGTTGTGATTTTTAGGATGGGGGCCTTGAGTTTGGGAGACTGAGAACGGGAATGTCCTCTGGTCCTGTGGTTTGGGACTTAAGGACACGCTTTAACATAGAGACTGTCGGTGCCCAATCTCAAGCAAGTGTGAGAGAGAGAACGGTGAGAATAGAATACTATTCTAAGCGGTCTCACCTCGCACGTATAAAACGAG
>NC_090883.1:41507241-41524741 GCF_036669925.1 Montipora capricornis
TTTAATGTTTACAGGGAAGATAGAAAGATTTAGGACAGCCTGAGCTGAATTTCGTTATAGCAATACGGATATTGACTGGACTTAAGACAAACTGTTAGGAATTCTAATTTTTAAAGTACAGAAATAAGGGTAAAGATATTCATCACAACTATAAACTACCAGTTTTTACAATATTTCTCAAGCCCAAATACTGTAAGACTGCGTTCCGTAGGCCTGCTCGGAAACCCGATTTCCTGTTGCCATATTTGGCTAGTTTTGAATCCAGCCGCTGGCATTGTTTTTGGAACGCTGCCCTTGTACCATAAGAATCGGATTATTCTATCGTTTAAACGTCAGCAGGCGTCAAAAATCAATTTCAATAGGGTTATCAGGTCAGGGACACTTAAAGACAAATACATAAAGTTTGCGTTAGACTGGAGAGGTGAGCCAAGGTGAAGACCCTACTTTACTCCAGTAGTGAAGCAGCTCTCGTAACCTGATATTGTTTGGTATTGTAAGCATCTTCTATTGTTTTTAAGTCCTGTTACACGTTAACGAGACCTGCTACATGTCAATAAAATAGCACTCTCGTCGACGGTCATTAATAACTAACCATTCTCGAACAAATGCTTGAGTTGTGCAGATTGGTCAATAACACTGCAAACGGTTGGTGCAGGCAAGGAATGACCGCTTTTCGACTCCTTGTTTGGCCCTCAAATTGTATGTTATGTATTTGTCATGATGAAACTTCCTACCTGACTGGCGATCACAACCGTTAATTTAGGGTGCGTTCGATTGACCGTATTCCGGAACAGGAATACATGGAATAGAAATTATAAGTCCTTCGTTTCTACTGAGATTCACATTAAAATTACCACAAACCTGCTAAAATTTAAACATATTTATTATCCATGTTGCTTCAAAACGCCAGACATACCGATTTAAATGATCACTCCACGTATTCTTATTCCCGAATAGGTCAATCGAGCTCCGTGGTTGTAGTGCTAGAATGAAGAAACATAGAAAAATGCACCAGCTCTTTGAAGTTGGCCATCATTTGGTATTGTAGCAGCTTTCATTGTTTTAAAAGTGTAAGTCATTGTTTCTGTTTTCGAGTCTCTTTCGGTTTGGGTAGCTAGCCAATAGACTAAATCGGCAAACTCAATGTTGTACCCAATTCAAACCCTTTGAGAATAAAACGCTTTGTTCCAGGTATTTCCAAGTTATTTAAATATGAATGGTACATTATGAGCGCACCATCGGCTTCCTGGGAGAATACCCTCGCTCTAGAGGTTAAAGAAATAGATCTTTTACCGATACGGTGGCCATTTTGATTTCTATTGTTTCGAAAGACATTATGGGATGCTCAGGGGGCAAATTGATGTGTATTTGCCCCCTGGGCATCCCATAATAGCTATTCGAAACAACAGAAATCAAAATGGCCGCCCAATCGGTAAAAAGGTCTATTACCGACGTTAAATAAGGCGAACCTTTACCTTACGTTAATGATGTTGTCGTCATGCTGATTAGTAAGAATTTACATAAGAAAAGCAGTGAGGTTTCGATCAAAACGATATCAACTCCAGCCTCACTTTCATTCATGGGCCAGATAACTAAGTACACAACTGTAAAATGGGCTATTAACGTCATTAAGTGTCCCCCAATTCCAGTCCTCAAGTACAGATAAACAGAAGCAGTCATTTTCACCACAAAATATAAAGGCAAATCCTCTACCCTTACCTCACCAAAATTGGGAGTGCATCTAATTACGAGAATTTTTGGACATGAGTGGAAAAGGGACGAGCTGCAGCTCTTAGTTTCTACAACAAAACAAATCCTTTTTTTATAAGGAAAGATACTGAATCCTTTAATAGTTCACGTTGATACAAAAGCATTACTAAGCGAATAAGAGTTAAATCGCAATAAACATTGACCATAGTAAACAGCTCTGTATTACGGAACTATGAACTTTTTTTTTTTACTAAATGGGCACCGACATAGACTGTGTACCGTAAACAATTGCTTATTTCTAATATTAAACAAATCGGGTTTACTTCATACAACATTTACGTTTATTCTATGTCTACGGATTGCAATCAATTCCGATTGGAAAATAATTTCTTTATTTAGTAGGTAACCAGCAACTAAAATAAAATCGCAAAACTCGGGTAGGCAAAAAACAACTCTATGAAAGACAATAATTATTTTAACGTACTTTATTCGAAAACATCCAGATTTATAGAAATGAAAAGTCTATCGACCCAGGCTTAAGTGATATAATTAGGCTGCACAGAGTGGGAATACACATCCCTAGATATAATACACAGTTCACCAAAAACAAACTTGGCCCACTTCAACTTCAATTTCTCCGGCCAAGTCATAAGAGGCAAAGTCCACAATTGGAAGCCTGGAGGCTTGACTTGTGCTTATCACAAATTGAGTGTCACGCATTGATCCGTCCTTAACCTGGAGAACAAAAATATTTATGTCAGTGTGTGAATAAGACATTCGACCATAACTAAGTAGAAGCTATAGACCTTATTCATAAATGGCGGTCAATTTATAATTCTTTTGTCGAAGTGCAAATTAGCCTACCAAGCCTCGATGCCATACAGTGAATTGAAAAGAATTCTTGCTCTAAAATGAGGCTTGGTAGGCTAATTTGCACGTGGAAAAAAAGAATTATAAATGTGACCGCCATTTATGAATAAGGTCTATGATTTAAGCTTAAACGCGGGGGAGCGGAGTTGGAAAATAGGGATGGGTATATTAATGGCAATTTTACTACACGAATCTGCCAGACCTCGTTAATCCGCCCACCAGGGGTCGCGTTTTGCCGTGTAAACACTTGAAGGTAGGGTAACCCGTCAACCCGGGGTCGGCTCGTGTGACAATATACTCCCTTTGGCGGAGGCGTTGCAGCTTTAAAAGTAACAATAAGAAGCCACAGCACTGAAAAGTTGAAGCGAGAGACGTTAGTGAGAGTTGAAGAGCATTAACCGCCAAAATGGGTCCTTCACCCGCCATTTTGCCTGTTTAGGTACTCAGCGACCACGCAGTAGCCTCGAGAAAGGTCACCCCGGGACCCGAGGGTGGTAACATTGCATTCCATGTAAACAGAGCCTTAAAAGTATGGCACTAGACCAGGCTTTTCACGGTTTCTGACGTCATCTTGGTTGGGGGGCAAACGCGGCTTAAGGGATTTTGGCGGCAAAATTCAAACCTCTATAACTCCGATGCAGAAAGGCAATTTAAAAAATTTTGAAGTACTTTTAGTCACTTTATTAATAACATTTACTCAACAGAAAATTAGATCATTGCACAAAGCACAACGTCTGAAACTTGGATATTAGAAATCTCCTCGTGTCGCTTCAAATTTCGCGGGAATTTGCATAAGTTTACATGAAATTTAAAATTTTCATTTACGGTCGTTATAGCTAGATTCTGATCATTAAAGTAAACGAAATAATCTCAGTAGAAGCGCTTTTTGAGAGGTATTCTCGCTATCCACAGCCGTCACACTTTAAAGGGATTTTATCATGGTTTAAAGTCGGCAAAATTCCCATACATTCACTGTAATTTAAGTTTGCCTCCCAAGCAATATGGCGTCAGAAACCGTGAAAAGGTCTATCTTGTTCCCATAAATGTCTCAAATCGCGCGGTCAAAATCTCATATCGTGCACGTCGTACTGTGATATAGTGATGTGGACGACATTCTGAACGAAAGATGGAGACCTGTAAGAAAGTTCGAAGAGGGAAATATTGCGTTGCTTGTGGCCCCAAAAAGCAACTTAAGTTGCATGAATTCATGCTACACTCCTGGTATACGAACGCACCAGTTCCCTACAGATCCCCAGATGTGTGGGAAAAATGGGTTTCGATCAAGCGCCACATGATGAGAGTGACCATGGCCTTTCATCGATTAAACCGTCACGGTACATACCTGGCAGCCATCAAATGGAACTGTCACCATGGCTTTCTTCGACTTGGATTTGGTGCTAAATTCGTGCCCACTGGCGCCTTCGAACTTGACTGCTTTGTTGAAGTTTTGGGAGCTTTGGTCAAACCAGGCTACCGAGTTTTTACATCTGAAGGTTATTTCTTGCCGGGCGTTGTTGCTGAGAAGTTGTAGATATGAAAGTTGGACTTCGTCGATTTCGTATTCAATCTGCAACCGAAAATTGATAGATAGCATTAGGGAGACCCTGACTTTGTTCAAATAGGGGATATTACATGACTACCTGGGAATATGAATTTTTAACTAGCCAATCTTATAGCCTCTCAGTTGTAAGCAGTTTACCTTCTCCTAACTGAGTGGCCTCATAGCTCAGTTGGGAGAGTATTGCATCGGCATTGCAGAGGTTATGTGTCGCAGATGCATTCAACGACGCAGGTACTCTCCGCCCATGAGAAGACAGGGTGGCACGGTACATTAAGGGCGCTGTCACACTGTGAAATGTTTTCGTGCTTCTGGTCTCGCAATGCTTTTGGCGACATTGTGGCGGGATAAGTTGCACTAAACATTTCACAGTGTAACATACCCTGCAACGGCCAAAATCGTTGGAAGACAACTAGCAACAGCCGTTGCCGAAACTAGAATTTAAAAGTTCTACTTGTCTAGCAAGGATTTTGGCCGTTGCAGGGTATGTGGCAATGTGAAATGTTTCGTGGAAATTGTCACGAGACAAGTTGCACGGAACATTTCACAGTGTAACAGCGCCGTACATGACAGAAGTCGAAGTAAAAATTTGAGCAAAAAGTTGAATGAAGTTGAAGACAGACAAAATGTGCTCGTGCAGGAATATGCAAGGTTTGAAAACGTTAGTGCTTGGGAAATGTTCCTTCTTAAATTCCTCGCTAGGATGCGGATTAGTGAACGCCTTTACCAACACCACTAAATGATGAACCAACCTTGACATCGTTGTTCAAATCTTCCGCGAACCAAGCGACCTTCATTCGGGGATCAACAGGTGTTTTCCATGTATTCTTGTCAAGCTGAAAATAAATTCAGTAGCAGAAAACTCCTCAGAGTATTTCTTTCATGTGACAGTTGCTGTAAAACCAAAAAAATCAAATGAACCAAACCCAGCGGAAAGCAAATATGTGCAATCGGCGCTGAACGCGGGAAAACGAAGAAGTCACTTACATTTGATTGGCTAACTGAAAGTGGCTCGATATTATTAAGCCAATCGCCAAACCAAACAATGCAAAGCAAAGGAATCAAGGAGTTCCTTTCGAAGCTCAATTGAAAGTTACTCTAATCACTGACAGTAGTTATCATAATGGCTACTTTGACGCCTCACCTCCCCCACCCACAAACATCCCCCCTTTTCAAGTAATAATATACAAGAAACCCTCTTCCATCTCTCCTGTGGACATCTGTTATCGTAATAATGAGACTGAATTCTTCAATATCATCAGTTAAACTTTGCATAAAACTAATGTATCTGTGAGCGTGAAACAGGGTTTTAGTGCTGTCTTCAAAAGTGATTCTCGTAACATACCTTTTTCACTTTAGGTCTAACGCACGTTGCTTTAGTGGTAAAATTGCAAAAAGCCATGAACTGGTCTTCAGATGAGCCACCATTAGGATCAATACGATAGTTACCTGTTGAAACAAGGCACGATATTTTTTTCACGAGACATACTGAGGGCGCAGGACTCGCAATCCCGTTTAAATTACAAAATCTATCTAGCTAACCACAGGAACTGGCTCGAGATATGGGACGGCGACGTCGACTTGAACATCAGTGAAACAAAACCATTTACAAGGGTGTATCCGTGGGATGCATAAACACTTAACACAAATTGTCCAGTTACAGTTACCAACAACTACGGGTAAAGTTCGGAAAATGACGAGAGTTTACCAGAAAGATAAATCTGTAATTTACTAGCAGATATTTGTTGTGAAAACAGAACTAAAGGTTATTTCTTGTTATTAATGCTACTAAATTTGCAAATGGAAACAATCAGCACAGCAATACCTTCAGAATTTACTTTTACTGAAGCTTTTGGAGGAATGCCGTTTTAAAGGTAAGATTTCTTTGGAATACTGACTGGAGATCGGCCGCTTCGTTTGTGTATATAATCAAATCAAATCAAATCAAATCATGTTTATTATGTAAAAGATAAGTAAAAGGAAACGTCAGAGGTAATCCCTATAAAGGGCGCTAAAAAGTAGAATCATATGTCTTTTTGTATTTGATTTCTTTTTCATATTTGGTTGCTTAAGGCTTTCTCTAATATTCTTTTCACGTTTTTGATCCCTGTATTGGGAGAAATGGTGATGGAATCCCTAAACAGTGCAGCTAGCGGGCATGTTGACTATCAAAGCCAGCAAGTGCGGAATGCCACATGTATTGTTGCTAAATTAATTTTGTTTCACGATTTATTTTGCTGTTAAAGTTGGCCATTACTTTGCTTTACTTATCAGCGTCACATCGCATGCTGTATTCTTGGTTTTCACATCACCGTGATGGTGATAAGGCGTGCCCACAAGAAAATAACATCGAAAAGAAGAGAATTGAAAAAAAAAAAACAAAAAACAAATTGCAGCAAGTTTGCATTTGAGCTTAGAGAGCGAAGACCACAGTGCACTCGGTGGAGGTATAAAAGAGACAATAACGGAACTGGAATATATTTTTGAAACAAGCAATTTGTGCAAAAAGGTTGTTGCGGAGATGCAGAAGACAATTTTAATGGACAGTGAGACAATAATTCGAAAAGTGTTATTAGGACTTGTCAAGAGTGGCATTGAGTAAAATTCACGATAGGGGCCAACAAAATTCTTGGTGGTCCCTCAATTAGGCTTTACTGTTCGAATTTGAAATATAGCTATAGAATTTGAAATAATAATAATAATAATAATAATAATAATAATAATAATAATAATAATAATAATAATAATAATAATAATACCATATTTATAGAGCGCTAATTCCCAATAGTCCAAAAGCGCTTTACAAAAATTTACATAAAAAACTAGATTAAAGGTTATAAAACTACATCACAAGAAGCTTTAAAAGCAAGTCTTCAACTTGGATTTAAAAGAAGAAAGGGAACCACAAAATCTGAGTTCCAACGGAAGCGTATTCCAAACAGAAGGAGCGGCCATCGTAAAGGACCGTCCACCATAGGCCTTGAGATTAAATCTAGGTGTAAAAAGCAACAATTTGTTTGAAGATCGAGCACAGTGATATAGTCAGGTGCAGAACCATGAAGAGCCTTGAATGTAATGACAGCAATTATGAAAGTGATCCTCTGTTCAATAGGGAGCCAATGAAGCTGGATAAGCAAAGGAGTGACATGTTCATATGTACTGCTAAGATGAACGAGCCTTGCAGCACTATTTAGGACATGTTCCAGACGTTGTAAAATACATTTTGGCTGACCACTGACCCCAGTTGCTTACTCGCTCCTGGGGCGCGATGGCCCGATGGCTCCGGTTGTATCATACGGGATTCTTATCAAGCGGGTAATCTACTATCCCTGGGGTATGCACATTTGTGACTATTATTAAAGAGTATTTACCATTACTGAGTGGCGAACCAGGATGACAAATCTTGAGATCTCGGCAGGTCTTTGCAGGAAACAAGGATGAATTGGCTCTGCGCTCTAGTAGGAACATCTTTTCGGCAAGGTATGCAACACGGTCTGCGATCTGCATTTCCTGAAACAAAGATCACGGAAAATAATCAGTGCAATAGAAAATTGTAAAAAGTTTGCCCGTTTTAGAGGAACATTAAGAATAATTCCTCTTCATGATTTTCTATACGATTGATTTATGTCGCAGAGAAAGCATTACGAATTTGTATTTGAAATTTGAATTTGCCCACTTTGAATTTGAAGTTTATTCTTGGAAAGAATGCAAAAAACAGTTTTAACACAAACAGAACAAAAATCTTCTTAAAAGTATGGCATTTCAATCATGTGACCTCCAGTTTTCAGATGGAGGGCAAATATTTTCATTATGGCAGCCGTGGAGGCAACACGCGTATGCGAGTTCTCAGTAAAAAAAAAAGGAAGAAAGATCTTTCGTACGATCTTAATGATTTACCGCCGAATTTAGCTGCTTATCGGTGGTTTTCACGTTACGTCATCGACGCTATTTTGGTAGACGAAAGCAAAAGATCTTCGTTCGTCAACGAGTCGGGGTACTTAATCGTGTTTCTGTTACGTTTGAATTGCTTCTTTCAGATTATTGAAAGTGGGGTGCCTCTGAACTACCTTGATAGCTAAGTGCACTTCTACTATAAACAACGCATTTGCATTTGCATTTGCAAACCACCTATTTAGAACTCCACTTATCTCTTGCATGGAATCGGTAGCCACGAATTTTAGTATTGTCTGTTGTAGTTAGTGTTTGTTTGTTTCCCCTTGGTTTGTCCACTTCTAGTTTTCCTTGTCTTTAATTAAACCTTATTTGTTCTTGCCTTTCTTTTGTTTCCTCCTTTGCAATAGTACCTTGTTATGACTGTTGTACGGCTCATATGGTTTCTTGTGATATTTCACTGGTGTTGTTGAGCCGCACAGATCTTGTAAGTGTCGTATCTTTCACAATTCGTTTTCCTTTAGTAAACTCAGAAAAGGTAGAACAGAAAGTTCCATCTTTTTCTGCATTTTCCTGTATGCACGTTTCGCTTTTCCTTTCAGTGAATCGTCAATTAAAATAAATAAAGGGAACGTTTTTCAAAAGGTGCGAACGAGAGTGAATTAGATAAGAGTGTTGATCTATCACTTTGCACAGTCACAAATGAATTTAGTTTTAGAGTAACTTTGCGCGCGAAACAAAAAAAGGGCCACCAATTTTAACAAATCAGAAGAAGCTACGTCACGCGTGACTGCTTCTGCCATGTTTTTTCTGGGACACTGAAAAATCGATTTTCAAGGGAACGGGTATTCTAAAAATAGACTCATTTTGTGACTGTGCTGATGAACCAACCGATGCCATAACAACACTCTTATGTAATTCACTCTTGGTGCGACGAGTCGTTAACAGAGTCCTTAACAACGTTCTGATAAATTTTAGAAGAGCTGTGAAAAATCTGAGCTTCCACCGAAAATGCAAAAATCGAGTGGTGATGCTCAATAGACCTCTTTCATAATGGCGGCCAAATAAAATGTTCTTTTGTTTTAATGCTAATAAGCCTTTCTAGTCTCGCTAAGACGAGCAAATTTCAAAAGAGTGTTTGTTTCAAAATGAGGGCAGTAGGACTAAT
Source organism: Montipora capricornis (assembly GCF_036669925.1). Classification (NCBI taxonomy): domain Eukaryota; kingdom Metazoa; phylum Cnidaria; class Anthozoa; order Scleractinia; family Acroporidae; genus Montipora; species Montipora capricornis. The sequence continues at coordinate 41,516,439 of NC_090883.1, forward strand.
TAACATAAAGACAAAAGAATGTAAAAGTGGTTGCTATTTATGACAGTGGTTTATACAGAACCTCCCATCTATCAACATCAAGTCCAGCTTGTGATGCGGAAAAAAGGTATAAATGCATCGATACTGAGAAACTGTCACAATACATACCACGTCAACTGATCGTCGTTTCTGTAAAGAAAAAAAATAAAGTACACTGCTTAAAGCATCAGCATCAAAACGATAATTGTAAACACAAAAAACGCAGTTAAGCAGGACTTAAAGACAATTAAATCAGAGCGACAGCGAAAATTGTGCGCTTCATGTTTGGTCAAAAAATCTCGTGGTATATTCTTCACCTATCAGAAGAGTATTTCAAACCAGTTGAAACTCAAATTTATTTTCCCGCGCTTCGCAGCGGCTACAAATGTTTCTTCCAGACTTTTGATTGGTTAATCCGCTGAGGTAGAGATAAAAGGGAATGAGAAAGGAAAGATCGATTACTTGGAGTCACGTGGGAATCATCAACGTCCACTCACCCTGTTGAATCGTTCGCTTTCCTCCTCAAGGGGTCCTGGCGCAGGTTCAGGAGCGGGTGGGCCGCCGCCGCCTCCAGAGGGTCCTTTGCTTGGGCCAGCGCGCGATATGCGTTCTAGGGCTGCGGCAGGATAGCCGTCTGCACCCTAAAAGCAACGTCATAAAGGGAATTAGCAACCTCTCAGACAATACAATAGAGATCGTCCTTTCTGTTGCACATGACTTATGGTTTAGTTGTACGACAATGGTAAGAATAAGATACAAAAGTAAGGGTTGAATTTGTCATATCGAAAGGAACACAACTGTTTGATTGCTCTTGAAGCTACAAAAATTATGCTGCTGCTGTTAGTTTTGTGTAGAAAGGAAGAAAGGAGAAGTAAGGATAGCGCAGTGGTGAGAGCACTCGACAGCCTCTCACCAATGAGGCCAGGGTTTGATTCCCAGACTTCGCATCACGTGTTTGCTTGAGTTCGGTTGGTTCTCTACTCTGCTCGCTTTGATATGAAATGTCCTCAATTCGTTCCCTGGTGCTAAATACACTTGACACTTAAATATTAATAATTATTATTACTATTTGCCATCTCACAGCTAACGAGAAGCTCCAAAAAGCTTACACTGGGTTGCCTGTGGTACGCGTTACACAAAGAACTGCAGCGTTCCAGTTAATTTTTTTCAAGTGGGGCGTCATTAAGACCATTTGACGGGTCACCCACATGTCGCGCTAGCAGAGGCCCTTTTGGCTCACACGTTTAATTATTTTGTAATGTCCTGTCCCATTTTAAGGTCTTTTAGTCTTTTAAGCTTTCGTAATAAATTCAGTTTAAAGATAACAAAACACGCTCTTGAGTAAAATTCACTCGTTTCTTCTTTAAATAAATAGTCGGCAAAAAACTAACTGCAAATTGTTCTGACGGACGTTTTCCAGCATGTCTAGCAGTTGGACTAAGCAAACGTTTATTGCACATACAAGAAAGGACTAAAGGTGTTGTTTCCGCTTCATAATGTGACGGTCTAATCTGATGCCAGGTCAAAACATTGTTTGGCTTTGCGTTTGCACCAGAAAAAGGCAAGCCAAGAGACAGATGAAGAAAAAAAAATAACGTAGTGTTTATATATAACTATGAATCGAATTCTCATTGAAAGATCTTACAAACCATAGGCAACCCAGTAAAAAGCTGGTAATGTTCAACTGTTGCAACCCGCAACCTAAGATGTTCAGCGCATATCTAAAAAACCTAGCCGTTCCCAGGAGGCAGGCCTTTTGGAGGGTTCAAAAGTTCAGATTACCGCTGGTCTAAACTAACCAATCGTTGAAATTCTTCAAGGTTGTACCCAAAGCCCCTATTAGAGCGACTTTCGTATGACCTTGAAAAAGTGTTCGCAATTTGTTTCACGGACCAATGTTTGGCAAGATTAAAACAAAGCTTCTCCTTATTCCCGCCTAGGAAACTCCTAATATGGGCAGTAAACAATTCGATTGCCCAATCACATTTCTGCATTTCAAATGACGTCAAGGCGAAACTTTCCCGAAATGTCCATGAAGAGATGACGTTGTTTGCATCCGCGTTCGCTAAGCCAATGAAAATTCGCGCTCGCTTGTTTTTCTTCGATAAGCCAATTAAATGTTTTGCATTTTTGTTTACATTCTGTTTTTACGTCTATTTTTCAAGGTCATATGAAAGTCGCTCTACTACTATGGGAATCTTATTATTATTATTATTATTATTATTATTATTATTATTATTATTATCATTATCATTATTATCATTATTATTATTAAATCTCGCTGTGGAATTACTTACACGAGGTCCGGGGGGTCCTGGTGGTCCCTGTCATTAAGAACAACAGAAAAAAATTACTGCCTACTTCCACATCAAAAGAATGATAATTAACTGTGGCTACAAAACGTTCACGTCTCCCTCTGCCAGTAAATGCAATTAAATTATACATAATCCCTTTCTCCCTCCATTTGCGGGTAATTTTACCGATGATGTCAGAGAACAACAGCTTCATGTAATAGGTTACGCGTATATCGAGGTACGTTAAGATCCACAGGTTTTCTCTGCATTTTAGCATCTTTTATAGCTTGCATGAACGAGATGTCTTGGGCCGTCATGTTGGATGGCCCAAATAATAGATCTCTCCTAAACTTCTTTGGTTTGACAAACCACCATCTGTACATTTCGTCCAACTTTCCGAACTTCTGTTTCTCTAGAGATCTGCTGCAAACCACCTGTGTTACGCAAAGCACTGATGGACAATGAACTAACTGAGAGTAAGGAGGGGGCTTGTTCAGGTAACAAAGAAGAGTGGGCCCATAAATTGACATTGAGACTACTTATTTTGGACTTAATGTATAAATTACTAAAAAGAGCGACTTGTCTGAATGAATGGCCGAAAGTAGAATTCAAGAAAGTCTCCATCCAAATGCTATTGTGCTCTCGGATATCACCCATCCAAGCCGAAACCAATAACAACTGGGACCGATGGCTTACATCAACATAGTAATCGGTATATCTATCTGTTACTTATAAAGCACACGAGTTGGTATAGTCGCAACGCCTCTCCTTTTCTAGGGTCTCCAGTCATAGCTCGATACAAATTGCCACAACAACTTATTGCATGAACAATTGTTACCAAAAACTACAACAGAATGTTTACAATCAGAACGACTGATAAACTTACCACTCTGCCTGGAGCTCCCTAAAAAGAGGAAGGATTTAACATGTGAGTACAAATTCCATGTTCATTTATGACACACAAGAAAAACAAAAGCGAACAAAACCAAACAATGATAACTACATCTACAAGCTGGCTTGTAAAAAAGCAATTGGAAATACAAACGCCGAAAAATATACCCAGCGAAAAACAAAAAAATTAAATTAAAAAAAACAACTATAGATTTTTTTTAGTTTTTTTTATTATTTTTATTTTTATTTTTATTTTTATTTTTTTTAATTTGCAACACAACAATACAACAATGTACATAAAGAATAAAATCAACTAATAAAGAACAGCAAACTATACAAGTCGCACGTACTATATATATATATATATATATATATAACGTTTAGAAGAAAGACAACTTCACAGCGTAGCGACTTCAAGTTTCATGTTTGGACAATCATCAGGTAGCCTGATGATTGTCCAAACATGAAACTTGAAGTCGCTACGCTGTGAAGTTGTCTTTCTTCTAAACGTTATATTCGCTCTACCTCACGTATCGAGCACTCTGCAGCTAACTGGAACCCCCTATTTGCGCTATATATATATATATATATATAAACATAACAACAATTAAGACGGGGGGGGGGGGGGGGGTGTTAGTATCCAACAAAAGAGCAGTTTTCAAGTTTCCATTGCCATTCAATTTTCCTGTGTAGTTCTACAAAGTTGGGCGTCTTAGAAAGTGATTTACAAGTGTATAAACAACTATAGATGTTTAAGGTGAAGTGAGCTCGTGGGAAGAATGGAAACTAGGTGCTTGGCAATGGGCTTAATCAGAATCCTAGGCAGGATTGGAACCCTACGTAACACCGGTCAGGTGCTCACCCTCCCCACTCCCCGAGACACTAGAACCCCTGGGGAGGTAGGTCGTTCATCTAAGTCCTGAATATGGGGCAATTTGAATTTAACGATCCTTTTTTTAAATCCCAATAAGTGTTTTACTCACCGCAAAGCCGCGTGTACCCTAAACATGATAATAATAAAGAAGATCAACAGTTAAATGAATTTGTTAAATATAGGTAGCAGTACTTATACATTAACGCAAACAAAATAAAGTTAAACCTCTTATGGTACAAGCAGGCGCCGAAGCAATTCTAAGTATTTGCGGGAGGGGAGGAGTGATACGCGAGTATTCTCCTTCGTACACGCGAGGTCTTTATTGGAGACCTGTTCAATGGGCCTGAAAACGAGCAATTGAAAATTTTAACTCGCCGTTACCCCTGCTATGTTGAAGAACGACGTATTAAACATTTACTACATGCAACGTCAGAGAGACCGGTGACAGGCCCCTTCGCGTGCACTCGTGGCGTGGCATGTCACAAATTTGAGAGTGTGAGCAGAGGTTATTACAATGGTTTCTTAATTACTAAAACAAACAAGAGGCTAACTACGTAGTAGCATCTTGGTCAATATCCAGTTCTATTCCGTAGTCTAAAGTCCAAAATTCACGTCCCGTGAGCCAATGATAAGGTTAGTGCGATCGTAGCATAGATGTTCGCAGTTAACACTGTTGTTAAGGGGATTGATTCCTGCAAAAACCAGTACACAGATCTACGACGGTATTTTAAGTATTTAATACTTTTTCTTAACAATACCGGGATAATTGTAGGGAGTATACAATAAATATAAAACTAGTAAAAGTTTCACTACATCTGCCCTCGCTTAAGATAGTATGAAAGACACTTGAGATACGTTTAAATTATATGCTGAACATTTCGCCCCTGTTTCCGATTTGCGTCCAGACATAATTATTCATTTTCTGAGCCAGGCAACGCGATTTGCATCAGATCTGTTTCAATGTTTGATTTTTCAATCGGTAACCCGAACGGCACTTTTGGTTCTCCTTGTTAGTTTCTACTTCGTGACTTAAAACACCTCGGTCGTGTAGAATAATACCCATACAAATTGCGCGCCCGTTTAAGCAATACCCATACCACCTTGCGCGCCCGGTTAAGCAAATCGAGATTGAATCCCCCTAGAATACCTACCAATTTATACATTTACCCTTTCTAGGTTGCCTCCTCGGGTTTTGGCCCTGATGGGGCAATTTTGTAATTAGCCCGATAGGATGTGTCACCGAGTCATAAGATAACTGGATATGCGTTGCGTGCAACGAAAAAACAAAAACTCGTTTCCGGTCACGCACACAATTTTTTAATACATCTCTTCCCAGTAATATGTTCCGTAGTCTTCTGTGGTTTAGTAGTCATCGCTATTGCCTCCTGAATGAGATACCGACTTTGAGTCCGACTTTGAGTCCTACTTTGAGTCCTACTTTGAGTCCTACTTTGAGTCCTACTTTGAGTCCTACTTTGAGTCCTACTTGGGCTGCCTCCCCCCCCCCCCCCCCAACAACAACAACAACAACAACAAAGAAGTCAGAGCCGAATCCTATACTTATCTTGAGAAGAATAAAATATAACAAAGTAATAAACAGTACTTTCCAAAAAAAAAAAAAGAAACCTACCGGTCGGCCTTTCAAACCCTTATCACCGGTCGCACCCTGAAAAAACGCAAACAAAGAACGTAGTGATACAAATATACAGAATGGTAAAGACTTGTTTCCATATCTCAAAGTGCCCTTGGACGTGAGCTGCCTGGGAATGAAATTTAATCACTGCAATCGGTCAGTGTAAAATGCAGACTGAGGTTATAATGTAACTGTTGAAAAAGCCCAAACCCCTTAGAAATGCTAACCTTGGGCCTAATTAGATAGATAGATTTCGCAGGATAATAGTTTAATATATACATAGAAAAAGAACGGTTGATAAATCTTGAGTATAGTCTAGCGGTATCCTTGCGGTAGAGTGCTTAAAGTCTGTCCGAGGATCGCGTAAGCGTGAAACTCAGAGTCACAGAAAAAGTTGTCTTATTGATTAGTTCAATCTTCAGATATACATAGAGAAAGAGCTCTATACCATGACAATTACTACCCGGTATATAAAACCTATTACTTTTAGAGTTTTCGTCCTCTACAAAAGCTCACCGGCAAACCAGTGAATCCATCTGGACCAACTTCGCCCATGGGACCCGGATTACCCTATAAAACAAAGGTGAAATATTAACCTATTTCCTCTTAGCAGTAATCTTGTAGGTTTCATTCTAACGCCACACTATTTTTCTTGTCTGTGGGAAACCCCTAAGGGTTGCGCACTTTTTACTCTGTCTATACTGCTTTGTAAATACAGCATTATTGTAAAGTCCTGAAGGAAATAGCGTGTCCAAATAAAGATTTTACATTTACCAACGGTCCGAGAATTCCACCGGTGCAAACCAACGGCCTGGTGAATGGAGGTGTCGGGGCACTTGCAGACTGCAGACTAACCCTAAATTACAGTTATTGAAAGCTAACCGTTTTAAATGGATGAATAGACTTAAAATACTGTTTATCAGCGCTATTTGAAATGGGTGCTTACACTTAAACATTGTTTCTGTTATTTGTAGGCAGTCTGCAATTGTCATACACCTGGTGAATTGGGGGGGGGGGGTGGAGGAAAGTTGGGGGGGATGGGATCAATAGAAATCATCAGTCTCGTACAACGCAGCCATTTCTTTAGCTCATCACGCAGTCATAAGTGGAGAGTAAATATTGCGTGATAAGCCCAAAGAATGTTCATGAAGAAGGCTGCAATGACGACAGAGAAATCAGAGATAGGAACCAGGTTTACCGCAAACGGTAAACATCAGAAAAATTAAGTTTTAACTCATCAATCCTGGCTCCCATTTATGTACAGTGAGAAAGGCACCTACAAAAGCGTTGCCAATTACAGTGGACACGGCGGAATTGCACATGTATTGCCGGTAGGCAAAGGCTATGGAGCAAGTTCTCAAAATGGAGAACCTTCGAGGCTTAACATCGCAGCCATGATACAAACCTTTGATCCCTGGGGTCCTGCAGCGCCATTGTATCCTGGTTCACCTGTTGGTCCCTAGTTGAGCAGAGAATGATGGGTAATAAAACCTTGTCAAACATCAGTCAACAAAAACATGCTCATAAAAATTAAAATTTAGGGTCCTCGGAAATCACCTGTATGCAGTGCTATTGCTTTGAACAGTTTTGACCAGTTTTTCACGCTTACATCGCGTTTGGCATTATTTCTCCCCTACCGTTTCAGGAAGAGAAAGTTTTCCCTTTAAGCTGGATCTTCAAGATAGATTAATCTCTTACTAACCGAGCCGAGTGCCGCACTGGGGAATATTGGCCCGAGGTCACATGGCAGAACGACCGACCGTACCCAGTACGGTACCGAGCAAGTGAGGTTAGTAAGACAGTAGTAAGTTTGAGTTGTTTATTATATTTAATCGTTTATTTGAGCTATCGGACACCGCTTGGTGAAAAATAAACTTGTCTTTCATCAGCAAACTTTGAACAGTAACCTTTTACATGTAATTAAGCAATAGAGGACGTTTTCCGTGTTTTCATAGCCTTATCTAAACACGAGGGGGAGTTGGGAGGATTCGAGACAGTTATGCAAACCCGAGACGCAGTCGGGGGTTTGCATAACTGCAAACCTTTGCATTGTTTAGCCAATGCAATGATGAAGAACATTCAAGTCTCACGAGAGCTACAGACAATCTTCTATTTAAAAATATTTTCGGAAGCTCGCAAAATTCATTGCCAGTCACTGTACATGTTTTGGAGAATAATATATATTTTTTATAACACTTCATGTAATTGCTTATGTGGAGATCAAAAAGAGATTCTCCCCAAAACGTACAGCTACTTTCAAATGCCTCACCGATGACAAAAGGGGATTCGAAAGAACCCCACTAATCCTTAATTATTACAAGTGTGTATCCTGATTAAGTAGTGTCAGTTTGGATATTTCATACAATAGACATACCACTAACATAGCAATGATCGACAAAAAAGTATCCTAGGTAATGAACGGTAATATCTTCGATAGAGTGCCACGCCTGAATTTATCTGAGTGAATTATCGTACTCTGTGAAGGTTGCTTCAAATTTCGCGTTTAGACAAACTTTTTGCTAACCAGTTGAACTCTTCGTTTGATAACTTACAATTGTAACAAGCTGCTGAACTTGTTGGTTCAATTGACCGA
>NC_090883.1:41529741-41549741 GCF_036669925.1 Montipora capricornis
AAGTTGTTGTTGTCTTCCGGGTCCAAAGCTGGTTTCCTTAAAAGCGGATAAAAAATAGATTCTTTTAACTTTGGTGGAAAATGTCCTTGTTCCAAGGATGAGTTGATGATTTCCGTTATAGTTGGTAGCAGTTGATTGATGCAGCCTTTTAAAGTCCAGGTTCGAACAGGATCGAGTTGACAAGATTTCGTTTTCGATGACATGATAAAACGTTTTATCTCGTTTGACGACACAGGCTGGAAGCACGTCAGTGGAGGCGCGGAACAAGTTTCATGATCTTCTACATCTCTCAGCAAGTTCTTTGCTTGATTTGTGTTTGCGCAAGATTGGTGCCTTTTTTACATTAAGAACTTGTCAACAAACTTGAACAGCTGATCGGGACTTGCATCCTGAACTTTCTTCCTGAAATGTTCAGTTTTAGCAGCTTCAATGTGTTTGGTGTATTCTTTACATATCATATGATACATTTGTTTGTGAACTGTCAGGTTGGTATTTACATATTTTCTCTCGAATCGCCTTTTCTCCCGTTTAAGTTTTCTTAGCTCGTCACTGTACCAAGGAGCATGTGGCCTCAAAATTATTTTTCTTGACTGCAATGGAGCATGTTTGTTGAGAAGAGAGCAGAGTATCTCATTGTACTGATCAATCATGGTGTCAAGATCACTTCCTGCAAGGTTATTAAGTGACGAGGTGGCAATGTCCTCGCTGAATTTTTCGATATCAACATTCCGAAGTTTACGATATTTTACACTCTTGTGGGTTGGAGCAGGGCGAGGGAGATCAACGTTGCAAACCACGCGTCTGTGATCAGAGGGCAATTCAAGAAGAGTTTTCACCTTTGAAATAAAGTTATCAGCGCAGCGAGTGATGATAAGATCCAGAGTGCGTCCATCACGATGAGTTGGACCGTCAACGTGTTGCAGAAGACCAGCCGAATCGAGCAAATCAAGAAAGTTCCTTGCCTCAGTGCTGGTAGGATTATCTACATGAAAATTGAAATCGTCGGCCAGAATGAGCTTGTTGGGTGTAGCGATAAGTTCTTCAAGAAATTTCGAGAGCTCGGAAAAGAATTGCGGCCTAGAGAGTTTGTTTTTATGGGCGACTAATTGGAACAAATTGGCGACTAATTGGAAAAACTACACAAAATGACCTGTACTTCCGTAACACAGCCTCTTTAACGCATACTTTACCTCCTTTCCTTTCGGTCCTCTGTTACCAGAAGGACCTCTCGGTCCAGCCCCTCCACGCGGTCCTGGTGCGCCATCCGTTCCAGTCGTGCCAGGGAATCCTTTTGCACCCTTGAGGACAGAGTAAGAAAAGGCGTAGGCCAAAAGTTAATCGCATTAGATTCATGAAGCCGACAAGAAAACCGTTGGCAAATCCTTTAACTATCAAATAACTAGCATAAGGAACAAGAATACCTTTTTGCCTCTTGCCCCTGGGGTACCAGGAGTGCCTGGTAGACCCGGTGTGCCCTGTGAAAGAAAATATATGAAAACATGAACGACCGTTCAGAGATATGAAATGTTAATCGAGAGGTTCTACAAGGGCAAAGAGGAAATCTGTGAATAACACAACAGAGACCAGAAAAGCTTGGTGTTCGACTTCAGAGGCCAGCTATGAATCTATGAAGAGTCCAGCCACTTTTTTGGTTTAATATTTGTCACACAATGACCACTTGTGATGCACTTCACGAAGTTGCTACAAGTGGTCTTGATCAGGCGACCTTTAACCTTCAGCCGATCCTTTGACAAGAAAGTTGTGGCTTGGAGAACCCCTCCCTTCCTACACCTCAACAAGGAGTATGAGAGCAGACGTTTGGTGACAAAGACGCGAAATGATTGGAGATGAATCATGACATAATTTCTTTTAAGGGTCCTCGTTGATTGCTAAAATTCCTAGCGGCTTTTATTGCTCCTTCCTCGCGAAATTTTTCTGGTAGCTTCGCTCTTCGCACACTGAATCCGTATTATCATATGGCCCGTACAACTCCGCGCGCGGGCAGGGCCGCAAAAAGCCGTACGGCCCTCCTACACGTACTGCTCCGTGCGATGCAATTTAGGTTATTTCGTCGCTTTTAAACATCCAAGTAATTTACAGACAGAAAAGCAAATGCAAAAAACATGTTAGATAAATTTTCTGTGCAGATTTTTTGCTTTTTATTTTTTCCTCAAAAATAGTGTAAAGAGCCCATATGACAAAATGCTTATTGACTGAGTTTAGGCCAGGCTGAGTTTAGTTCAGGCAAAATATTTTCCCGTCCGGCCCTCCCATAGTACATAGGCTCACATGACTCCCACCATAGTTTAACTTGCACAATGAAATAAACATACGTCTTGGCCACGGAATCCAGGTTTTCCAGGCGAACCAGGTGGTCCATCTGGTCCCTTAAGAGATAAGAGCAAATCAATCAATCAATCAATCAATCAATCAATAAACAAATTAATTAACTGCTTACTAATTGTTCGCTTCATAGGGCCTGGACAAATGGAAAATGTTTGGCGTTTAAACAACATCAAACATTCAAAACATCAAAACATCAACTGTTGTTTTAATTATTTATATTAGTATATTAGTAATTATTATAATTTTTTAAGTTAGCGCAAATGAAAATAACCCAATTGATATTTGCGCTTTATAAGTGAAATAAATTATTATTATTATTAATTATTAACATTGTTTGGTGACCAAACATGCTAATGTTGCAGTGAGTGGCCAAACGGTTAAAACATCTAACTCAGATCAAACTCCACAAGAAAAGAACTATGGGTCACAAATACGTAAAAAACATGTGGACACAAGTGGCTGAGCAAGCGTGGTAGGCATGAACGCACCAAACATGTTTGATACGGCTGGCCAAACGAACAAAACTTCGCCCATCAAACACGAGAACCAAAAAAAGGTTTAAGTTGTTTGATCGAATGTTTGACGGCCCTTCACTTTTATCAAACACGACCAAACAGCACCAAACAAGGTGGCCAAACGATAAAATGGTTGGTCACCAAACAATGTTTGATGTTGCTTAAACGCCAAACATTTCCCCTTTGGCCAGGCCCTTAGAAAAGGTGCGATGAGTTCTCGATATTGCTCGGTTGGTTGCAGCCAATAATTTATACAGTCACAATTTGTTTGAACTCGTTGGTCTATAGAGTGTTTTCACTTGACGTCACGGCGGCAATGTTGGTGTACCCAACAAATCCTCTGGGAATTGAGCTCTATTATCATGAAAACGTTTTCCTTTGTTTCGGTGGAAAAACAAGGTTACTGATCACGTGAGTCAAAACACTCAATTTCGAGAAAAGCTGCTAGAGGTTGGCAGAATTGAATTTAATCGTGTGAGTGAAAGGATTAAGAACAACAACCCGTTAGAATCTCATACCCTATATCAACATAATAATTGTTTCGTATGCACAAGGTGTTGTGAAAGTTACAATAAGGGAATCTTTGTTGACGTCATTGTTTGCAATTTGTTTCATTAACACACAAGTTCGCTCACAGACGTCAGTGCCATTCACGAATTGACTTCAAGAGGTAAAAGAACTTCTACAACCAATTTTAAGACTTTGAGCTTTGATAACGAGCCATTTGCAGCGGTTTTCAATTGATTGTCGAAAGTAATTAGCGAATTGCGTTGGTTTTGCATTACTTCACTCAGTGATTGGCTCAAAGTTCTCGCGCCATTTTTTCAACTAATCAGAAGTGAAACCAAAACCAATCGTGGCTCGCGCGTGCACATTTTCCCGCGCTTTTTGTTGGCTACGTGTAATTACTTCGAGTCTTGATTGGTTTACTGGATTGTCTCTGTCCTTTTTGATTGGCCAAAGTAATTACTTTGGTTTTGGTTTTACGACACTCGACTGAAACTCGCTCTATCCATCAAAAACTGTTGAATTACTGTGTGGCAAGGGCCCTAGTGATCCTTTACATTCTTTGTTAAAGTTCGAATTTTCAAAGCATCATTGCTCAGAGATTATCTGGTATATCGGGTTCAAATTTACAGAGATAGCTCATCAGGCAATGCACTTTCTATATTCAGTACTTTATTCTCGGCTGACTGGTTAGAAAACGATAACCTTGTGCTCACGTGGCCAAAAATGTAAACAAAGATTCCCCTACAGAGTAATGTTAATATTCCCCCCCCCCCCACTTCCCTTTCCAACCAATGAAAACAAGTAGAGAGATAAAAAAGAGAAACGATTTGCTTACGGGCTGTCCTGGGGGGCCATCGCTTCCAGGTTCACCACCAGCTCCAGGCTGTCCCTACGAAAACACAAAATAAAACAACTCTAGTTTAGTATATGTGCTTTTCCATATTCAGCAAACGAAAACAATACAAATCAGCAACGTAACCTCCTGGAGCAAACTACTACTCCTCTGAACTACTTTTCAGAAAATGTTGTAGCAGAGGGGTGCAAGCAAGAGTTGCTCTCCGCTTATCATTCCTTTATTGCACCCTGAAGAGCTTTTTAATAAAAACTGCTTCACATGTGTGATCAAACCTGGTCTTCCTTCACCCAAAAAAACAAAATTTGGGAATAGAAAAGGAAACGGCAAATCATAAATGAGAATTTTGTTTTATATGAAATTACATTGATAATTGTTTGACTGCTTGCAGCTTACCCTTGGTCCATTGCGGCCCGCAGACCCCTGGGGTCCTGTCGCACCATTGCTTCCCTAAAAAGAGAAAGATATGAAGAGTACACTCAAATGATGCAGTGTCGTATCAATAGCAGTGATGAGAATAAATGACGCAATACTTACTGGTGGGCCTGCGTCTCCTCTCGGTCCAGGTGGTCCGGGTGGGCCTGGGGGTCCCTATGAGAAAGTAACAACCGAATACAATGAATGTACCGAATAAAATTAACGTGACGGCAAGAACGACTTTGACTACAAGCGACAACTTCAAAACTTGATATGAACAAAGCTCGATAATGCTAACCAAACAAAAGGAACCAGCACATGCACCGAAAAACCAAATAAGAAAACAAAGACAACTAATGAACAAAAAACTGAAAAACAAAACCTATTCGCGAAGAAAGACTCATGGACGAAATCGAAAACAAGACCACTTAAGAACTAAGAAAACAATGCATAGACTGGCAGATATTCACAATAGAAGAACAATATTACGCCTACACAAAGTAATGGAACATTGTAAAGGAATATTGACGATCAGTTGGGAAAGTTGCTGGGAGAATACACCTTATTCCAAAATGGCCGCTATTTTAGTATTCCTTTGTTTCCATTGAAATTGCCCCTTTTGGTCTCGGCCGTTCGTTCACACTGTGTCCCAGGAAAAAAGGGAAGATAAAAGTCATACTCGTAGAAAGGATTTGAACAAAAAAAAAATCACTCAAAAATCAAAACCCGGAGTTTCAACTCTATAGGAACCGCTTCAATCCACTTCAACACTGAAGATCAAGACACCGCTTTCTCAAAAAAAGACTTATTTAAGCTACCCATAGAATATTATTGCTGGAGAGTAATTAGGCCTAAGCTACGTAGATTAATTAGGCGTAGGCTTTGATTTTAAAATGTTTAGCTTTGTCATGAACTTTGGTAACCGACGTTTTGCAGTGTTGAATATTGTTTGTTGCCGAGTGATAATACAGCGTTATCAAATTAATTGCGTTTAAAATATTGTCCCTGAGCAACTAGCGATGTGGTGGTCGAGTGGTTAGGTGACGGATTAAATTAATCAACGTTCCCAGATTCGAATCCCATATCCATACTCTTGGGTTACCTTTTCAAACAAACATGACCATTTCCCAGAAGTCCTGGGACACAGTGCCCTAAATTAACTAAGAGGAAATTAGCAATATTTATTGTGTATATCAGAAAAATAGACCAATTTCGATATATCAAAATTCAGTCCTAAACAAAAGGCATCATCTCCAGGCTCTGGGGAATAATCTCATACAAACCCTTATATTTATTTTACGAGTTTTCTCGTAGCATCCGAACTTTGGAGCCTTCTTTTTTTAAGTAATAACTTCATATTGGAGTAGATTAAAAAAACAATATTGGACAAAACTGAAACTGAGAAAGTGTGATGACACCAACTCTGCTTCAAAAGAATGGATCACACTCACTCGTTTGCCAGCCTCTCCTTGTTTTCCTCGCAGCCCAGGTCTTCCATCCAAGCCCTGATTGATTACAAAGAAAGGTCATGTTCGTCACACAAAATCCTTGAAAGGCAATTGCAATTTATCGTCAAAATCGTGCTTAAGGACGGTGCCTACTATTGTTATTGTGCAAACGTTCTGCGCATCTCGATAAACTCTGGTTTCCTATCGATGATGCTTACCAATACAGTTATATTTTTGCGCAGTTTAAAACTATCCGGAGAAAGTAGATCTTAGTAAGTACTCTTGGTATCCAAAAAGAAAATTGGGGGTAACCATGCATTTTTGACAGATAATTAAGTTTCAATTTGAGAAAGAATGCCATTATTTGCTTTATATTTTAACGCTTTTTACAAATATTATTCATCAATCATCTTTGAAAAATGCGGGGTTACCCTCAATTTTCTTTTTGGATATCAATAACACTTGTTAAGATCTACAATTCCAGCATAATGATAAACCGGGGCGAAAATACCTTTGAATTAGTAGGCACCGTCCTAACGAAAGTTAAAGAAACGTATTAATATTTCATGAGTCTAACAGCCCATCAAAACACCAATAAAACGTCACGTGTATGAGCTTTCCTGATAAAACACTCCTCGTTAGTATTCTTTATATAAAGCACGTGTTTTATTGGGTCTAAAAACACTGCTGCTCGTTTTGTGAACATTACTTAAAGCACTTGCTATTATATGCACTGGTGGAAAAAGGAACCTTACAGCTTTCCAACAGCTGTTTAGGTATGATGTTAATCACAACACAACTAACTCACAAAAGTCAACAGTGATCGAAGAGGATCGCCCTAATGCTCTGAGTGACTACTGTGTAAACGATAATAGTTCATGAATAGTAGTTTTTTGGCGCTGATAAAGAAGTAAGATACGCGAGGGATTAGGGAACTTAAGCATGCGCGTTTTTGAGATGCGGACGGCAACCGGAAAAGAACATTTTGTGAGCCAGGACAGTGGTGCCCCCCAAATTTTTATACTAATCATCTCTAATGGAGAAAAGATAGTTAGTAATGTAAATGTGGTTGTGTGACGACAAGTTAAAAGGGAAAACAGCTCACTTTCGGTTCCCATCCGTGTCTCAAAAACGGGCATGCTTAAAGTGCCCCTAACCCTTCAAGTTGTCTTTTTTTTGGTAGATTTTCATATCTTTCAAGAAGTCATTTTCGGAATTTTCTTTTTAAAATATTGAATCCTGACTTTTTTACGAGCGCTAAAAGTGAAGGCAGGCGCGACTCAAGTCGCGACTACTTTTTCACCTATCGTTCGCATTAGTCCCCCACTCGGCCAAAGGTGTCTATTTATCGAGCGTGACGTAAGAAAAGGACATCGCACAAGCTTGAGTTGCTGGAATGTCCTTTCCTTACGACACAGCTAAAAAGATGTCAAATATCGGACGCTTCTCATTGGCTCGTTCCTAATGAGCCCACGAGACAATAATTTGTCCAGCGGGACTTATAGCGCGCAAAAAATTAGAAATTTCAGTAACTTCAAGCGCTCGTAAGAAATCAGGATTCAATATTTAAAAAAAAAAAATTGGCGAAAAAGAGTTCATGAAAGATGAGAATCAACCAAAAACATAACAAGATTAAGGGTTAGGGGCACTTTAAGCTCCCTATTCTCACAAAGAGACGCCCACGCCGTGCTCGCGGAAGGCAATTTTCAATGGCTACACCTTGAAGTATTCTCTGGTCCATGACACTGCATCCCTTAAATATACTCTATGTTCATTGGGAAAAACACGGCAGCCATACTTACGGGCTGTCCGGTCAGACCTCTCTTGCCATCTGCCCCAGATTCACCGGGGTCACCCTATCAAGGAAAAAAACATTAGAAAGCCGCGCTTTTAATTTTAAACAACATATCTTGACGAAAGACGATTTATGATCAAATTTCCGCTCCGCTCAGGACAAAAAAAGACCTGTACGAGTGTCAAACACGTTTTCAAACATCAGCTGCACAGCGGTTACCCTTGAGGTTTCTAAAAAAATGTTGCATATCTCGCGCTTTATTATACCTTAGCTCCATCCAATCCTCTTTCTCCGTCTTGACCGGGAGGCCCCATGGGTCCCTGTAGGTCGAGAATGCAATCGATGGTAACAGGTTGTTAATCAGCAAGCAAGAAAATAAAAACAGACCTTTTCGGTATAAAACAAAAGGCAAAGCGGTTGAAAGATAACAAGTTTTAAAAAATGCTTCTCTTTGTCAATAGACCATTTTACAGTTGTAGCTAAGTTACCTGGCCTAAGAATGGAAGCGAGGCTGCGGGTGATTCTGTTTTGATACAAACCTTCATGCTTTTGTAATGTTACTATGGACTAATTAGCATTACAACAACACAATTTACATGATAAAAGCAGTGGGGGCTGTATCAATGCAAGTTCACCGGCAGCCTCGCAGCCATTCATAGGCTAGGTCGCTGAGCAAACAACTGCAAAATGGCCGATTTGAAAGTGTTTTAAATGGAAACGGGTTCCCACTTTCTAGCACGATGCAGAAAGGAGACACTGGCCGTCTTTTCACCAGCGGTTTTTCGGCTCGCTTAGTGAGTGACAACCGAAAATTTCAGGAAACTCGAAACACTTCCTTTCCCAACTCGCTTTTAAGTTAAGCGAGTCGGCAAATTTCAATAGAATTCTCATTAAATTTAAGCCACCAAACCAGGTAGCTTAAGCAACTACTTTCCGCCATTGAGGAGTCGCTTGCGGTCATTCAAATCGGAAATACAACAGGTGTGCTATTTTTATTATTTTTATTATTGCATTGGCACGTGCTCTCTCCTCATCAAATCTTACCCGTGGAAACCCGTATCATTTTCAAGTCACTGAACGAAGTCTGCAAACAAACCACTTTCAGAACTCTTAAGCGAGACGACAGCTGTTGTGAAAACACGGCCTATGACACTACCGACTACTGTAATAAGCCGGTTTGGAGTTTTAAAAAACTCGTTCGCACGTCAGGATAAGAGAAAAAAAAACTTTACTTCGTTTTTGTGGGAAATAGTGACAAGAATTTCAAATCTAGATCTTTTGTATTTTAAATTTACGTTTGCTTTCATCCGGACAGGTAATTTTGAAACTCCGAACTGAACACATTTCCTACAGAAACTGCGGCGATGCATCGACGACTACTTGGAATCCTGGCGGCCCTAAACAAACGCGACTATTGGCGTTCACAACATTACCATGGTGCTTTAGAGCTGTTTGAGCAGGCAGATATCAGCTGGAAAGAAGGCAACGAAAGTTGGTTTCGTTACAAGAGCCAATGTCTTAAAAAAAAAAAACATACTTACGGGTAAACCGATTGGTCCAGGGGCTCCATTATCACCTGGAGGTCCGGCCACACCCTGGTGAAAGTAATTAAAAATGAGTTCAAACACAAAGCAAAAAAATGATTAGAACATATTACTGTAAAATTCGCCATTATATTGAAGTTGAGGGCTCAAGTCACCGTGCACCGATGGCTCAAAACGGTGGCTCATCGGGCTGTCATGCGGAAGGCCGCAGGTTCGAACCCCGGCCGGATTAACACTCAGGATCTTAAAATGACTGAGGAGAAGGTGTCTTCTCGGATAAGGCCTATAAACTGTAGGCCCCGTCTCACAAATATCTTTTATGTTCATAAGTTCCCTGTGAGACGTTAAAGAACCCACACACTATTCGATAAGAGTAGGGGATGTAGTCCCCGGAGTTGTGGCTGTCCTGTTCTCTCCAGCAGAAGTGGCCGTCTTGACAGTGATGTCTCTAAAAAGATTTACAGCGTGTGAGGCCACCTAAGCAGAAAGAGCCATAGGCCAAAAGGACTTTGCCGAGTGCCGGAACATGCAGATGTGATATTGATGAAGGATGTTTACTCTCTGAGCTAAAAATATCTTCAATAACAGCTAATCAAGTTTCAACACAACAGATTCTCCGCTTACAATAGCTCCCATGATACCAGGAGCTCCTACAGTTCCAGGTGGTCCTTGAGGTCCCTAAAAAAGGATATCATAAGGCAGTTGAGTCCATATTTGGCAACTAGCAGATGATCTCAATAATCTCAATGTTTCCCTCGGCTGCGCTTCGGGGAAACATTGAGATTATCGAGAAACAAAATAAACTGTTTCCCTCGGGACCAGTCATTAACTGTTTATGATCAAAGATGGTTTTTGAGTTAGTTGAGAAGCCGAATTTAATCATTCAGAATTCTTGAAAGGGGACAAAATGCACTCTTGTCGGTCTTGTTATTATCCTCTAATGATAATAAAGAAAATGTAATGGAAAATGATGTAGTTTTGACAAATGCTTAAGTAGCAAGAATTATGCAGGAAATCTGAGCAAACCAAAGAGGAGAAAAATATTTTGTTGGAATAATGATAACAAAATATTGACCAATGAATATCTGTTAAAAAAGGTAGAGATCAGACAGCATTTTCACAGTAACAAGAAGGGTTTAATCCAATAATTTCCTCCTAATAACGTTTTACCTTTTTTGAACGTACAATTAGTTAAAATCATTAATTTAATGACTTACAATAGGCCCCACATCACCCTCTGGTCCAACTTCACCCATGTCTCCGGGAGCACCCTAAAGATTCAAGAACAAAATTGTGAAAAATAATACCAAAAAACTGAAAAAAGAAAAAACAAACAAATAAAATTTCCAAATGGTCTGGATAGCACAAGTGTTACTAATATTTTAAAAAATACAACCACACTTTTGAATTTTCGGAACATGTTTCGATGTTTCAAACATCATCTTCAGCCATAGTGAGTGTAACATTAAAATTTTTACAAGATAATTCGTATATATATATAACTATCAATACAATGATTCTTTGTAGATTAAATGTTCGTTACAAGTACGTAAAATTCAAACGAACCAACAATATTATAGAGAACACAATTGACATAACGGTAAAAGTTTAAAAGTGTAATGCTAAACTGACATGATCAACTTGTTTGTTGAGTTCGGGTTTCAACCGCTCAATATGGAAGCTCTCCTTGATTTTGAGTTAATAGAAAGAAGTAGCATTATCAATAAGTTTGAAGCAAGAAAACATCACAATTATCGTGACAATTTTTAGAAAAACTAAGATGCTTGAAAATATGAGAATTTTTGCCCCGGAAAAGGTGCTCATTTCTAATATTGGAAACAAATAAAACAATCGACTTTGTACTCAAAGTAAAGATTGCACTCCACACAGAAATATTTTACAATCAAACCACAACATACCTGCTCTCCTTGGTCTCCCATAAGCCCTGGTGCACCGGGTGGGCCACTTGCACCCTAGAAGGGGGAACATAAGGTATACATTAGGCATACATTAATGCCATGTATCACCCAAATGGGCTTGAAAAGTATTTAAATGAAACTCAAGTCTTTCATCTCCTCAATTTATAAGCCCTTTTGTTTCTGTCATCAGAAATAAACGTGGATACTTTTTTAGATGTTATAGGTGCCAAGGAGACCTTCATCATCTGACATTACCGAGCTTGAAATTTCAGCGACAGCTAACATTCCGAGGAACTTTTATTTTGGTGCTGTATAGTTAAAGATACCGTAGTTATTCGGTTATAAGGCGCACTCGGTTATAAGACGCACCCCAAACTTTGCAATTTAATCAAGCTAAGTTCCCAAACTGAAAATTACGCGAAAATACTCGGTCACAGCAAGGGTAAGGATACGAATACAAAAAGTATCCTAAAAATGCATAAAAGCTAACCTTCAACTTTTGTTTAGGCCTAATTAGCCCAAAGGTTAGCTTTTATGCATGTTTAGGATACTTTTTGTATTCGTATCCTTACCCTTACTGTGACCCTTGGTCTTACCTTTACCCTCGTTTTAGCAACGCCGTGAAAAAACCGTTCGCCTTATAACCGAATAACTACGGTACTTCCTAGTTTCTAACAGAAAGCTCTAAAAGTTGATGAAGAAAATGCACCAGAGTTTAAAATAAACCAGAGGTTTCGAGGGTGCTCCGTCTTCTTTTAGTTTTGAAACCACTGAAGAAAAGGGAGCCCCCTCAAAACGTTCCTTTTTGTTCTAAAACACTGGCGCATTTCTTCATGAACTTTTAGAACTTTTTACGAGTCATTGCGCTTCGCAGTTTTCTCCTAGTTCCTCTCAGAAAGTACTGTGCATCAGTTTAAACAGTTAATGTTTTTGAAAAAGCATGATTTTTGCCACAAAGTGCCACGGTACCGAAAAAAATGTTCATTATAGCGAGGTCTTCGTTATAGCGAAGACCCTGTCATAACGAATTATCTGGTTAACAGCAAAAATATTCGTTATATCAGGGTAATTTGATAAATAACAATTACCAAAAATTCAATACTGTATCTAGAAAACATTATTTTTATTTATTTGATACTGCTAACAGGACGTGTAATGCACTGACAATCAAGACATCAAATTCAAAAACACTTTCAATTAACTTTAAAATTCAGAAGTAACAACGTTTCAGCACGCTGATGCATAAATTCAACACTGCAATAGTACAGTATACACATTTTTGTGTTCGGACGGTCAAATTTTATTCGTTATAGCGGAGTTCGTCTCCACATATCATACTGTAATTCTGCCGGGCTTTCAGATGTTGTTCGTTATAATGAGATCTTCGTTATAGTGGGGTTCCACTGTAGAGGCTTAATAGCGTATACTCACATCTGCTCCATTCTCTCCGGAAGGGCCTGGGGGACCTTGAGGTCCACGGGGACCCTGAGGAGAAAGTTCAAAATAATTTAATAGCCATTCCCTTCAGGTGAGTGACCAAATCAAGTCTATTAAGTGTTTGGGATTCCCCTGAAAAAATATTCAGCACAGACAGAGGGCAATACAATGGGGCTATTAAAAGGTAAAGGTAAAGTAACTTTATTTAACGTCGGTAGTTCCTTCAGCTACGAGGCTGGTATCAATGGAAGCCGACGGTGCGCCCTTTACCCCCCTCCCTCTGTCAGTGCTCCGTTTTAAGAGGATTTAAAGCTATAGCTACACGGATCAGACGAAAGTCGAAACAGACGTTGAAGTCACCGAGGATCGAACCGGGGACCTCTCGCTCCGAAAGCCGCGCACTAGCCAACTGAGCCACGACTGCTCCTGCTACAGTCAGTAACAAAATTCGTTGGAACAGTACACGACTATACAGATCTGAAGCTTTCGCAGCTCACTCTCCCCTCACAATGTTGTTTTAACGCGAGTTTCTGAGCCCATTTGCCAAAACAACATTGTGGGAGGGCAAAGTGTTTCAACAATTTTGTCCGGGACTGTAGCTATCGCAACGAAATAAGTGGCTACTTAGCTTAATAGCAAATGCAATGGTCACCACACCAAAAACTAGGTCAAAAGGTCGAAAAAAAGCGTGCTGCCTAAATGTATTTTAGCGATAAGTTCTTTCCTTTCCAGTCATGTGGATACGACATGAAAGAAATAGCCACATTTGTGGTTTCCACGACAATGAGAAAACACAACAATCCTTTATCCTCTATACTCACTTCAAAAGTTCTTGTACTTATCTCTTTGAAGGTTTCTTTGGCAACAAAGTACAACACAAACTAAATGAAATGGTCTTAAGAAAAATAGGTTTCCTGTGTATTGTGACCTAGAGCATGTGGCAGCACAGGCCCAATGAAAGCGCAATGCCATGGTCATGACTAAAACTCCCACACAACTTTCATTCCATAACGTAACATTTTAATTGAGAAAAAGTCATGATGGCCCTGAAGCACACCGAAAAAGTAAGAAGAGCACTTACAGAAAGACCAGCATCTCCAGGGACACCAGGTGTTCCAAACAGTCCAGGGGTTCCCTGAGAAAGTGAAGAATTTAATTGTGTTAAATAAAAATAAACGGAGTAAACAACAAGGTGAGCAAATTTTTAACTTTGTAGAATACTTGATGATTCCTTGAGCTCAGAGTGGATATGTAGTAGGACGAATTTTGTAGGCCACTAAGGGGTGCTTTCCCCTATTCTCCCTCTTTATGTCTCCACACTCCAAGCATTTATCGATGTAACTTGTAACGGTCGTCTGCGTGGCTAGAGGGCTTTTGGCTGGGGTGATTAACTTTGCAAGCTAATATGGGATCATTCTCTATCAAGTACGTCACTGCAAAAGGGAAATCTTCTGGATGTCCGGTCACACAACCTCAACTAATCAAAGAAGACATATATTCTTAAATTCTGTAAACATATTGGCTACTTCTCTACAGTCCTCAGTCCAACAGTCTCAATTTCTCATAACATTTCTCAAACCAACTGACTCAAAGTTTTCAATATGTTTTTGTCTGTTTGGCCTTAATTGTCATGCAATATGCTGTTTTCAAATACGGTAACTTGACTGAAAAGAATATTTAAAGGGGCTATGTCGCATCATTTTAGGGTGTTTCGGGAAAATCTTTAGTTAATCATGAGTTTAAAACTCGAAAATGGTAATGTGAAAATTCCTTAATTGATCAAATTATCTTTATATCACAAATAAAATGAGTCGGAGGAAAAACAACCTTTACCAAGGCAATTTGCCATAAACTTGACCGACTTTTTTCAAGATTACCTAAATGCAATCCATTTCAATCTTGTCGATTTGTGTCCATAAATGCTTCTCTTTCTTTTTGCTGTATTTCTTTTAAGTTGTTCAACAGTTTAAAGTGGTTACTGCAATGTTTCATTCTATTTTTTGGGCATTTTGGGTGTCAAAAAATAACATCATTTTGTGGACATAGCCCCTTTAACTCCAGTTGCATTACATACTCTTGGTCCTGTTTCTCCCTGTGCTCCAGGTGACCCAGGAGTACCAGCATAACCCTAAAGATACAAATGCAAGGAAAAAAAACACAAGAATAAGCCCAGATTTAAACAGCTTTCACTCAATTCAAGGCTTCACACTTCTTTCTAAGACGAAAGTATTTCACAATGATAATTATTACCATAGTTTTTCAGATAAAAGGCGCCCTCGGTTTCAAACTTGATGGCATTTATGTCACAAACTGAAAATCTCATCAAAATACTCGTTTATAACACGCATCTCAAAAAGAGGAATTTGGTTTCAATTCATCGCTAGTTATGCTGTCTCTACTGAAGATTGCAGTGCAAGTCAGGCATTACCAGAGGGGCCCAATAAAATATTATGATGTGACGAAATCATTGAAATTATAGGGGAGATATATGTATTATCCCAATGGATAACAACTTCCGTAAGATTATACATCGTTCTACATGTTGCACAAAACCTGGATTCAATTATTTCAAGCCCTCTACCACAGTAATGAGACAAGAGAGACCATTTTGAGGCTATTTTGTAGGCAAGATACAAAAATTAGTATTGTGGCTAGAGGCTGGAGCTGAGCTTAACAAAAACAGAGGAATACTTTGAATAAAAGAACAAAAAGACCTCTCTTCACACCCACGAAACTATTCCAACGCCACTCAACCTCCTTTGTTTTACAGCATAATTTTCACAGCTCTTAGACACCTGTAGACCTGAATTAATTATTTTAAACTAAAGAAGTCCTTAAATCTGTCACTTACTCTTTTGCCATCTCTTCCCGGATTTCCTCGTGGTCCAGGGGGGCCGGGATCACCCTGGTGATGAAAAATGCCATGTTCTGACTTAATTATGGTACATGGAATTTGATTCTCGTGTGTTGAACAGCATGCAGGTCCACTAAATCTTGAGTTGGGTTAAACTAGGAGAATCACATACTCAAGCAACATTAACGTTGAGTGTGCATTAATTAACACAACATACGGGGGCAAGGTTGGCTGTCTTTTTTGGCAAAAAGGAATTTTACAGGGTTCAGCGGACAATAAATATAGTTTACGTCATAGACAGTGCGGCGTACGGGGTTTTATGCACGAGTTGTTTGTGTCAAAAACCCGAACGAGCGAGGAACGAGCGAGTGAGGGTTTTTGACACAAACAACGAGTGAATAAAACCCCGTACAAAGCACTTTCTATGTCGTAAACTGTTTATTACACATAACATAAGAATTTTCATTAAAATAGTTTTCTGAACGCGAATTAGAAACAAAAACTCACTAACAATAGAACCAAACGCAAATTTAATTTAATTCAATAACAAAGTACGATTTGCACGATTTGCACGAGATGCACGAGTGATTGGCATGGAAACGCCTTTACGCTATCGTTGATTGCTTATACTTCCACATGTGAAATAGCTGTACGCCATTCTGATTGGCTGTATAGGCCTTTTTCACATGTGAAAATAAAGCGTATAGATTTGTACAAATGAGCTTTATGGAATAAAATTCGCATGTTATGTGTAATAAAACGGTTTACTTGGCTCAACAACATTTAACAGTAAATGTCGCATGATGTAGATAAAAAAAAATTGGAATTGACAGTAGCACTCGTACAGGGTGAGGTGTTGAAGAAACTGGACTGCGAGGTAGGATGTACCTCTTACACTACATGAAGAAGTACAGTACAACTCTGAAATTTTATGGGCCACTGGAATGGCGCAAACTCACTGGATCTCCCTTGTTTCCGACAGGACCTGGGGAACCTGGAAGTCCAGGAGGACCCTGAAAATGATATGAAAGCAATCATTAGTAAATAAGCCAAATTCTTCGTCTCAAATAGGCAATATTACACAGTGCGTGGCGAGAAGATGTGAATTTTATGTTTGATTGGCAAGAATAATGTCGAAAGCAGTGAACAAGTGAGATATTGCTCTTGCCACGAGCTTTGAGCTAACATGTTATTTTCTTTTTAGCGGAGCACCATTGGTAAGACTTTCTGGAAAATCTATCCATGCAAGAAATTCTGGTTACGATGTCACGTACATCCGTATGTCCATCCGCCCATACAGACTGTTGGGGTGGAGGTGGGGAGGCAGTAGAGCCTCTGCGGACGGGAGTGTTCGGGCAATTTTCCTTGACGGGAAATCGTGTGGCAGCCTTGCATTTGGCAACCCACGTTTTTCTGGTGGGAAATCAAATTAGTGATGAGCAACAGGATAAAGAGTAGGAAAGAGCACAAGAGAAGAGGTGATGAAATAAGAGAATTTTTAAGCGATGAAATCCTCGAGAGAAGCCCAGGAAGGAGAGAAGAGAAAATTTTAGTGAAAATTGAAGTAAAGCTGAGAGAAATAGAGTGCAAGACAAATCACTTATTTACAACGGTTAGCTTTCAGGTGAGCTTACTGTTTTCCTTCTTTAACAAGGAGCTTACATGCCTCACTGCCTCACATATTTTGTAAAACTAGCTAAAAAAGGAAGAAGGCCTGGAAATGTTTACAATTCTGTGTTGACAGAGATTCTGACATATTTCAAAATGGGTGTCCAGTTGTGAGCTGCTTTGTTTGACTGTGAAATTGCAGTTGAGTAAGCAAATTTACTCCACTTTAGGTTGACTTTTTAATTAGTAAAGATTTTTGCAGTTGTTCTGAACCGAAGAGAGAGGGAGTAAAGATTGTCAGTCAAATGGAAAATGTTGTGAAAGAGTACTGTAAGTTACGGATCCTCGTTTTTTCCTGTTGATTTATGGCCCAAGGGCGAAAAAACGCGGTCTGTAACTTAAAGTACGGACCTCGAACTCGGTTAGGAAGAGGTATTTATGATATCAACGATAAAACACATAAGAGCTTACTGATGCTCCTGCATTGCCCTGTGCTCCTTGCGGTCCTCTTTCACCACGCTCACCCTATAAAGTAACCAACAAAGTGATCCTTAGATTAAAGCCAAAACAAAATTAATAATGGTAGAAATACCCAATAATAATTATTGTAAAATGCACTGCTGTTAAGTCAGATATCTATAAAACATTTTTTTAATGATGTCAGCCTTCAGTTTGATTAAAAAAATTTGCTTCTCTTCAAAGTTCCTTGTGATTGTGAACAATGAAAATACCTGGCATTAAAAAAAACAACAACAACTGAACCTTGAAAAAATCAAAAACCTTAAAAATGTGTAAAAACCATTGTTCTTAAATCAAGGAAAAAAAAAGGTTTGTTTTGACTTACAGGGGTTCCATCTGCACCATTCTCTCCTGGCCTTCCTTTTTCACCTTTGATGCCTGATTCCCCTTGTGGGCCGAGCTCTCCTTGAGGTCCAACTGGTCCCTGGTGATTTTTAAAATTTCATGTCACTACTTGATGACAATGAGGAATTTAAAGTGCTGCCACAATCAAATACAAATTTCCTATTTTTTAATACCAAATTTTGAAAGGTTGTTTGCTGTACACCCAACTGGCAAAAGTTTGGGCTGTTTGTGCATCTAAGAAGTAGAAATATGTCGTTTCCTCATTTTAAGAGAGAGCTATATGACTATTATAAGCATCTAACTGGTTCATACTTTGACACTGATCGGCCCCAGACCTTCAAATCCATCTGTGTCAAATGCCACCGATGTCGGCCAATTTCTTCACTTGGCGCCGGTCTTTGCTGTTAGTGTCACGCTTGTAATCAATGTTTATGTAGTTTGTTTTGTTATTTTTTGTACTTTAGTACTTTTTCAGTACTTATTATTTCTTTGGGGCCTCTGATTTGGAGCTCACGCTCTGTTGAGGCTATCCTGCCTTTTGGCAAACTTATATATAAATAAATAAATAAATACTGTAAATGTATTGATCCACTATTTTAAGTGGATTTAATTAGTATTACAGCTATTGATGATTTATTTCTTTTCCAATTTTTTTTTCTATTTGTACATATTTTAATACATGTTTGCCCCAGGAGCTTAATAAAGAGCTCATCGTGGCGGCCCTTGGGGGAACAAACGTACGCTAAAGATACGCATTCATAAGATGTCACAAGTAAATAACGCTATTAAGATAAGGGAGGGAGTTGGCAACTTACAGGGTCTCCTGGAAGTCCATCCCGTCCTCTTTCACCAGGTGGGCCCTGAAAAGAAAGGAAACAAATGACTCTTCAACTGTCAAAGAATTCATGTCTCAAATCGTACACTTTTCAGCAAACCAGTACTTGTTTAACCCATATTTTTATGATACAGATCCCACAAATATTTTGAAAATATTGCCCCAACTAGTATTGATTTGAAAAAATACGAAAGTACCAGCAGCTAAGTTTCGAGGTACGTGAACAATTGGAAGGGGTATTACCGGTACTAAAACACGAAACAGCGAAATGAAACAGCAAAACACCATATACATCTATGACCCCACCATACATTGAATTCCTACTAATCGACAAAGGTTGGATTTGAGATCAAATATCGTTTTAGGGTTTAACGGGCCGAAAACGGTATTGTTCCTAATCTCAATCTTAATCTGAATCCTAATATTAATGTCAATTAATTAGGAGCAATAACTTTTTAGGCCTAATTAGGCCTACAGCAATATTTAATCTCAAAATCAAACCTTTGTTGGTTAGTATTCAATGTATGGTGGTTACATACACAGGGCTGTCATTAAGGGCCGTAACCCGTAACACCTGTTACAGCTGAGCCCAGTCAATATTACGTGTGATGGTTGCTGCAGAATGAATATTCATAAAGCAAAAGCAAAATTGAAATTTATTTATAAAACATTTACCTACTAAAGAAAATATATAATTGCTGCCTTGTGTTGTCTGTGTTCCTGATTCTATGGCGTGTTTTTGATAAAAATCCAAACATTTCCGTAAAAAACCTTAGATCATTGTTGGATTCCGATGCCATTTTCAGCAACAAAATCATTATATCAATGCACCGTGTTTGATGTAAATGGGATTCCGCTGACCATTTTTCACGGTTCTGTGATGCATGACCATTTCCACATGGTTAGTAAATATCTTCATTCATTGTGAAGTTTATCTTTTTGCCCTGTTTTCTTTTGATCACGTTTTGATTGAGAAATTATACAATTTGCACCTCATAGTGCTGGAAAAGGCATTTCCGAGATTCTGATTTTAAGAATTTTGTGGGGAAGCATGC
>NC_090883.1:41554741-41559741 GCF_036669925.1 Montipora capricornis
TTCCTACATGTAAACAAGGTTTTTAGGCCTAATGAGGCCTAATGTTAGCATTAGTAAAGGTTTTGTAACAAGTGACCTGTGAAAAGTGGCCTGTGCTTTAGACCTGTCTGAAAAAAAAATGCAATTTACAGTTCCTCAAATTGTACCTCAGTAAGATTTTAAAGTTACCTTATCTCCATTTTTGCCATCACCTCCAGGAGAACCAGGGGGGCCAGGAGGACCCTAACAGAAAAACAACATTAATGGATTTTCTTAAGTGGTATACATTACCAACACTTGTGTCTCTTTAGAAGGACACCCTTCCAACTTTCCATTAAAAAAAATTGACACCTTTAGCCCGACACGACTTTAAAACAAAGTTATGGGATGAGTAACAGTACTAATTGTCCGTCCAAAGCAGCTCATTTCGTCAAACTTTTCCATCCACTGTGCTTTGCTCTCTTTTCCATGTTGGCCTCCTGTCTATCATCATCAATCTTTTTACAAACCTCTGTTACTAACCTCCTCCACCCCAGATGATCAGATACAAAAAAATAATATTCTCCATGAGCGAAGTACTGCTATGCACTTAAGAATATCCTTCAAAGTGTCCTCGAATGTTAGAAAAGAAAGACCAACTCTTCTACAACCCTCTGCCAGTTCTCCATAGGGAAGTGCCTTTACTGGCCGTCCATCTGGCATGCTAGCAACATTGCCCAACCAACGCAATCTACTACTGATAAGGGTAATCTCAATATCTGTGGTGTTAGCAAAGAACTAACACTTCATCGTTTGTGATGAAATGATCCCATCTGATGTTAAGAATAGATCTGAGATATTGTTGCTGGCAGTTCTGAGGAGCTTAATGTGGTGACGGTTTTTGTTAATTTGTTCCCCATTGACAAAATTAATAACAAAAACAACACCACTGCACAATCCCAGATAAATATTAGTGATACCTACTAAATGAACCACGTAAACAAAGTGGACATTGGAAGCACAAGCAATGACAAGCTCACCCTTGGACCAGGTATTCCATCTTCTCCAGGAATTCCATCAGGTCCCTGCAATACACAGAGACAAGCATTAGAGGCAGCTTATAATAACTAATTAACCCATCTTTGGCACTGGCTCCAAGAATCTTGACAATTAATGAGTGATGCTTTTCAGTGGTCACTCCTGCAGTCATATTTAAAATTTAAATGGAAACTGTATTGCAATTGTAAATAGCACTAAGTTTTTAAAGGAAATCATTGCATGACATTTTCCCCAAGTCAAACCACAAGGTAAAATTTAAGAATCCGATCCCACCAACGCGTCGGCCAACGCGTTGGCCAACGCGTCGGCCGACTGTCGGCCGACGCGTTGGCCGCTGTTTAAACTTATAACATATAAGATGCGTCGGTGGTGCGTCGGTGGTGCGTTGGTGGTGCGTCGGTGACTCATTTGGGCCTTATTGAACTGTTGAAAACCTAAACGTACCTTTTTCAAACTGAACGGAACTGTCTTCGACGGAAAACTTTCACTACCATATTGTATTTCGTGATATTAGAACCCAGTTCCCGTTACGACAAGTGTTATTAGAACCCAGTTTCACTCGTTGCCCGAGACTTCGTCATCATCAGCTATTTATATATATTATTACAGGGCTTCTAAGAGGGTGCGAATTTAGACATGCGGGACTTTGAAGTATCATTATGCGGCAAGGAAGCAGGACTTTGAAGTATCATTAAGCGGCAAGAATATATTTGAGCACAAGGGAACAACATAATGCAATTGAATTGGTCATAGACTTTTGCAAACTTGGTGGCTCCTAAAGGAGCCGTTTTTTTTTAAGTTGACAAAACCCTCTAGGAATAGAAGGCATCGTCCAACGCCTCTTCGCGATGCGAAGTCGTTTCACAAACGGCAACAGATCGCCCAGCTGCCTTCGGTACTCCTGCTTGATCCTTTTAACTGAAAGTTTCGGGTCTCCCAGCCTCTCGAGTGACTGTCGCCACTACAAGAACCACACATCACTAAACAGTGGATTCTCGTATGACCAGATTGTCCGCAGACAGTACAATTAGTTAGACGTTGAGACATGATTGAGTATTGACAGTTGCAAATAGAGGCTATTGGTATCAACTACATTGAGTTGTCAAATTAAATAACATGTTCCTTTCATTTCATTCGTTCAATAAGAAGCGTTGTGATTGGTTTAATTCGATCCTAACTTTGATTGGTTTAATAAGAAGCGTTGTGATTGGCTGTTTTTAAGCAACGGTGATTGGTTTAATTAACGAAAGTTCGATCCTAATGAAATCTCTTGATCCTAAGTTCATTATTCTCTAGCATTTTGATCACGACTTTATACGACATGGAGTTCCGTGATCTTTTAGTTATATTGGGAAATTTTCAGAATCTTTTTAATTTCTGCGTGAGTCAAAAGATTTTAGCGAGCTGTCAGCAGTGTTCCCGGTGTGGTTCTAACATGGAACTTACAGAGACAACACGGGTAAAAGACGGATACATGTGGCGCTGTACGAATAAGCGATGTCGAACGTGGCTTTCAATAAGGTCGGGATCCTTCTTCGAGGGATCTAATATCACGTTAAGTTCCTGGCTGCATCTGATGTTCCTCTGGGCTATGCAGATTTCGGGAAGCAAAATCGCGCGACTTACGAGCCTTTCAAAGCCTACTGTGGTCCGTGCGCTGGGTGAGCTAAGAACAATCTGTTCCAACAAAGTCCTGAATGCCGGAACGTCAATGATCAATAAAGAGTTTAAGCTTCCCAATCCTTTATAATGCACGAAAAATAAGCATGTTGGTCGACTTGCAAATTAACTCCCCGCTTTGGTAACCGACCCTTGCCAAAACATCGAGCAGACCCAGGTACTAGTGTTTCATTTTAAAAATGGCGGCTATTTGCCAATGGTGTTTTCGTCGTTCCTTATGGAGTTGTTCTTGCTTCCAACTGAAAGAACTAACAAATTATAAAGAGTAAGTATTTAGACCAACGTGTCGGTAGTGTGTCGGCCAACGCGTCGGTAGTGTGTCGGCCAACGCGTTGGTAGTGTGTCGGCCGACGTGTCGGTAGTGTGTTGGCCGACGTGTCGGTCGTGTGTCGGTGGTGTGTCGGCCGACGCGTTGGCCGACGTGTTGGCCGACGCGTTGGTGGGATCGGATTCTTAAATTTTACCAACCACAAAATGACAACTGTGGCTGTCATGAAGTTAGCCCCTTACTCTGCAAGCTCCCACCTACCAATCAGCTTGATAAAGTAGTCAAAAGAGAGAAGTAGCAAGACAATAAATAAATTAAGACTCATGTATAAGCCACACTCGAGTATAAGCCGAACCCCCAACTTTCAAGCATGATTTTGGAAAAAATAAGAACTCCAAAAAAGCACTCTTATAAATAAAGTTGGTCGTTTGTTCACACGAAATTTAGTGTTGTCTATTTAAAGCGACATTAATTAATAAGTTAATCAACTCTGAAAATCCCTTTTAAAAGCTTCTTTTTAATCAATTTCCCTATTCCCTGTGACTGACAACAGTTGTCTTCATTGCTAAAGCCCACAGTTGAAATGAAAAAGATAGAATTTGCACGCAAAAAGCACAGGAGAACGATGCAAACGTTTGCTTGATAACCACACAGTAATTTAACGAGGGACATCAGCTGTGCGTGGCTATCATGTTTATCAAGATGTATCGAAGCCATTGATCGGAGAAAAACGCAATGAAACGGTCGGCCATTTGCCTTGCGAGTTCTCCAGAATAGCGTGGTATTTTCTTGCACGTAGTGGAGAAATCACTGTTGAGGTGATCGGTCGTAAACGCCATTGTAAGCAGCTGTGCGGAGGAATTGAGATTCCATGCCAGCTAGAGTTTAACTGCGCAAACAAAGTGCAAATGAAACGCTTGAAATAACTACTTGCGAGCAAGATTCAGGTTTAGAACCTGAAGATGCAAACAAACGGCTCCTTTTGGAGCCACCACTTCTAACCACCGAACGCAGTGATCAACAACAGGTTTCAATAGGTTTAATCTTTAGTTAATGAAGGTTTTCAGTTCAATTTGTGACCCCCACAAGCAAGTTTACTCCCTCTGATAGCAATGGTCTTGTTTTTTACGCCGGACCCATGATTTTTGCCCCAAAACTTAAGCAAAAAGGTGCGGCTTATACACGAGTCTTTACAGTAATTGAAATGGAGTGATCGAGGGATATAGTGAGTGCAATCCGACTCACTCTAATACCTCATGCATGACTTTGTCATCTATGAGCTAAATGAGGAAGTAGACAGGGGTACCTAATTGGTAAGAGAAAACAAACTTTATTATTGAACCTACCCTTTCTCCCTTCACTCCATCGTTGCCATTGTGTCCAGGTTCACCTCGTCTTCCCTGCAGAGTAATTCATTGAATTTTTAAAATATATCCTGTGTGGTGGACTCTCAGAAATCACTTATACAGCAGAGGACTACAACAAAAACATAGTTTATAGTACTTGTACATGCATTGGCACAGCGGCTAGGATGGAAATGAAATTCAGACTTACATCGGTGCCAGGGATTCCAGCTGCTCCTACTGCACCCCGAGGTCCTTGTTCCCCCTGCAACAAAAAATAACTCTTCATTTCAATCTCTCATGGTTCAATCACAATAAAATTATTACATGTAGATGTGTACATCTCTTGAAATAATTATTGATATCCATCTTCTTACGGGGGGTCCTTGTTCTCCAGTAGCTCCAAGCCGACCAGTCTTGCCTCGTCTTCCCTAAATGCAAATTAGACATGATGGTTTAGGACTTGTCACTATACCTCGTTTGAGCGGTTTTCAAATTGGCGTTGTAAAACCAAAACCAAAGTAATTACTTTGGCCAATCAAAAACGACGGATACAATTCGGTAAACCAATCAAAACTCGAAGTAATTACACGTAGCCAACACAAAGTGCGGGAAAATGTGCACACGCGAGCCATGATTGGTTTTGGTTACACTTCTGATTGGT
This sequence comes from Montipora capricornis, assembly GCF_036669925.1. Classification (NCBI taxonomy): domain Eukaryota; kingdom Metazoa; phylum Cnidaria; class Anthozoa; order Scleractinia; family Acroporidae; genus Montipora; species Montipora capricornis. Next base: position 41,559,714 of record NC_090883.1, read on the forward strand.
TGAAAAAGTGGCGCGAGAACTTTGAACC
>NC_090883.1:41564741-41572241 GCF_036669925.1 Montipora capricornis
TAGTTTTTATCTGACTTATATTTCCTTGATAGCTTTGTAGATATTTTTAGGGGGTCATCTTACATGAGGATTCGGTTCCTCTCTGATGGCCGCCTTTTTGTATTGATTATTACAAATAAAGTTGTTATAAATAAATAAGAAGAAATGTCTTCATCGCACAAAATGAGTGGAAGTGCTACTATGATCAAATTTTTATCCCTCCAATTTTTAGGTTTATCACATAGAATACCAGGAAAGATTAAAAAGGCTGTTTACTGTTTGGAAATATCTGCATTGGGTTGAAAAGTGTGTAAATATGCAAATGAGAGGACCGATGACGTCAACTCAACCCAATATAAAATCAAGTATATAAATAGAGCTATCTCAGTCAATTTGCAGCAGCTAGAGACCATTGAAACTTGTTGGGCTAATAGTTCTGCAGGCAACACACCTACGACTACAAAGAAATTGGTTTCCATGGTAAATCACTCATTTCCAGTCCCCTCCAACCTGATTTCAATATTTTTGGTGATCTTAAGCTAGAAAAACATTTAAAATTTAACGGGGCCACAAGCTTGACCTAGCAATTTCATATGCTTGCAGGATCATGCAAATGAGGCACCATTGGCAAATTTGTATCAAAATAGAATGCCAAAGGTGGCCCGCAAAGCCTTTAATATCAGGGAGGTCTGGAACCCAGTGTGTTGCCATGGCAACACAAATGGTATGCTCATATTGTGGAGCAAATCTACTAGAATCTTACTGCAAAGAATCAAGTATTTCTGATACAAATTGGCTGAGATATAAATTCAGGTGAGTTTATGACGTCATCACTTGGCTAATTTCGATTTTTTAAACTTGAATATCTCTGAAAATAGTAAACAGCATTCTTCTTCTTGTACAGACTACATGTTTGTGTTTGAACCTTTATTAGGACTCCCGAGGGACATGCTTCTTGGGGAATGTTTTTGAAACCGTTCAAAAAAACCGCAACCCAACACCGCCCCACTCACACTGGAGTAGCATACACTACTTAAGGGTTTAAATTTAATGTATGTACATTGTAATGTAATTGTGATTAATAAAAAAACCAAGACGCTTGGTGGTGTTTATGTGGAATGCTGTTTTTTGCGTAAAATGTGTAAAGTCTGTTGCAGATGTCACTGATCCCTGAAGCCGACTGAGAGTCACAAGGGAGGGGTAGGAAGGTTAAGTGTGACGAGAATCTAACATTTCCTTTGCAACCTCTAGCGTTTTCATGAATCAATCTTACTTGCATGCGCTCACATTCAATAAAAGCAATTCTAGCTACATTTAGGAATTCAAACAATGCACGGGATTTGCGAAAGTAGAGAATCAAGCTAAGAGTTTTCTTATAGGCATGTGGCTAATTACAATATCTGACTACAATGAAACCCACACTCAAGCGAATTTTAAACGTGGTCTGCCACAGGCATCCCACGTAATTAACAATAACTTTTTACCTGTGCTCCCTTTTGGCCTTCAGAACCATCACTGCCAGGATTTCCCTAGATTTGGGAACAAAAATCTAATGTAAAAATGCATTGCTCAAAAGAACTATTTTTCAGTCAAATGCTTGCCATATTGACTACCAAATGAAATTTCAGCCTAGTACAGAAAGACAAAACACTTAGATTAATTAATATACTGGCAAAAAAGGGATGCAAATAAATAACAACCTCTTACTAAGCAAACCAGAGGACCACACTGGAAAATGTTGGCCCAATGTCGTGGCAGTATGTGCATATTCCATGCAAAAATGACTGGGGGGCAATATTCCACAAAATGATTCCGCAGTATGATCCCAAGCAAGTGAAGTCAGTAGGTTGTTTATTAAATGGCATTGTTTCTTTGAGTGATCAGACACTTCTCCGCTTGGTAAATGTGACCCTCTTTGGGAAAAACGGGCTTAATGAAATTTGCGTTAAAATGGGTTTCAACGCATTTTGAATGCATTACAATGCATTCCAATGTTGACCAATGAATCGTAATGCACGTACGTTTCCCATGGATCGTTGGCAGTTTTGTTCAATGTTTCATAATGATTTTCCAACGTTTTTCAACACATTGGCAACGTTTCCAAACATTCTAATTCCAATGGCATTTCCACTATGACCTGGTAATTATAAACATTAACACGTCTGTACATTGAAAATACACCGCGTTTTGTTTTGGGGCAATTTCGGAATACCTTGCCACTTCCTAAGCAAATTAGCAGTCATGTTGCTTTTTTCAGCAATTATGACAAACACATTAATTTTAAAAACAAAGTCCCGATTTTAGGTAGATTTTTTTTAAATCAAAGATGACAACAACAGCATTAATTCAGTGCATCCATTACTTCATTAGCTACTGTAGTTGCAAAGTAAAATACAGCAAATTATTATTTTCATCCAAAGAAATGTAGCATTTCAAGTTGTTTTCAATGCTCAAGTATTGATACATTCAAAGCGGTGTGTTCATACGAGAGTTGAAATTTGGTAAGTTCAGCATCATTTAATTCTGCGTTTGTGCAGGATGGGTCTTCAATCTTTGGTCTTCGTTTTTGGGATCTAGTTATTTCAGCTTGAAATCCGTCCAAAACTCGCAGCGCTCAACCTCAAATAATATCGAAAACTCCAGCATTGGTAGCACAAGGATGCATAGCAGGATTTTTTGTGTACCGGCTTGCAGCTGTCACGCCATGTGCACCTCTCTGATTGGATGATGATTCCTTATTAGCCAATCACAGAAGAGCAAATGTTGTGACGACTGCAAACCGGCACACCAAAATCTCTGATTGGATGATGAATCCTTATTAGCCAATCACAAAAGAGCAAACGTTGTGACGACTGCAAACCGGCACACCAAAATCCAGCTACGCTTCCTTCCTGCATTTTAAAAATATTATTTGAGGTCCAGCGCTTCGAGTTTTGGACGGATTTCAGATATAATGGCATGAGAGGAAACCTCTGGAAACCTCTGGGTTTCAGCTTGCTTGGTGCGTGATTTGAAACCTGTACAATGGGAATTTTTTAGTGAAATCAGCTTGGTGCTGGAGCGATCTGAAATCGAGCTTTCCAACCTTGTCTTTCTATTTGTACGCAGAGGTGAATGTCCAACAAAGGGCTTGAAATTGCGACTCACTGGTCGCCAATGCGACCAAAATTGAGGACTGGCGACTAGATTTTCAGCACTAGTCGCCAGCTGGCGAATCACGTTTTGTCTGATAATCCAGGATAAATGGCAGACAACTGTTGTATTTGAATCTTTATATGATGAAACTGTTCGGAACTGGTAGCTAGAACACGACTCACCTTTCTCTCCCCATTAAAATAATGTATAAATACTACAAGAAAACCGTTTTCTCACATTGTTAATTAATAGCACAAATGTACTGCGATACTTCGATCACCACATTTACTAGGCACCATATTGTTTCAGCGGGTTCATGGGATCGTAGATGCAATTAAACACCGTATGCTTCTTGCTGGTTACCGTGAATTTTGCGCCCGGAAGATTCATTAAAAGATTTTGTTTTTTGTACTACTTAATAATAATTATGACTTTCCTTGCATGCAAAGTTGGCGACCAATTTTATGATCTGGCGACCAAATTTTCCCCCATTAGTCACCAGCTGGCACCTGAGCGAAAAAGTTAATTTCAAGCCAAGCAACACAAACCCTTCATTTTTCTCGGTCTTTTTAATTTTTTAAAAAGTGCTCTACTAATTCTGTTAAGTTGTAGAAGGACACGGCTGAAATTCTACTCTTGAAAATCAATCGTCATTGACATTGTTGGAATGTTTTGTGGATGTATCCTAATGATGATTATCAACATTTGTCAACGTTTTCTGAATGTTTTGAAATGATTTTTCAATGGCATTGAATGTTTTCTATTTCCGTTGAGGAACATTGCAAAGGTTTCAGAATGCATTGAGAATGTTTTTGAATGCATTTCAACGTTCCCAAATGTGTTGCACTGAAAAACAGCTCGACGCAATTTTCATTAAGCCTGGTTTTCCCAAAGAGGGTCACAAATGTTCATAATCTTTGTCTTCCATTAGCAAATCTTTACATGAAAATTAATTTTGGCTTGCTAGAATTACATGTACTGTTGTGATAAAAAAATTAAATTCCGCGTTTTTAAAAACTTTTCGTGTTTCACTCTACCTGAATTTCCTGGGAGAGAGAAAAAATACGGAAGTAGACCGTTTCCACAGTAATGGCCTGCAGTGTAAAATCCTGACCGAACACTGGCCAATCGGAGTGCTCCATATAATAATTGCAATTATTGCTGGGCTTAAGATAACATTATTCTTTCAATTAAATACCTGCTGCATTGAACAGTATATGAGATTTGAGCTTGGTTATGTTATAATATACATGTACATGTACATGTATGTATAATTTATCAAAATTATTCAAGTGGGAAAGAAAATTAATAAAATTATTTTATCAATAGTTCACAACTTACATCAGTACCAGGATCTCCCTGAGGGCCTTGCCCACCTCTTCTTCCTTGCAAACCCTGGCCAATGTGAAGAAAGAAATTAATTTCAGAAGCAATCAGCAAGTCTCACTGGTTGAATCACTGTTAAATCCTTGCAATAACTTGCTTATTGAAGGATTGTGACCAATAGTTTGGTGATAATCCCTAGTAAACAGGGCAAGGTTTAAGATTCAATCCTTATTTACAAGTGGGAACAGTGGTTGACTCTTAAGTTGTCACACATTCAAGTGAACCTTTTCACCCAACCTCAGAATTCCTTAGAATACCTCAGACTTGCGAATTGTACAATAATACAGCTGTATGTCCTTTGCTTGTAGCTGAGGCATTTTTTCAAGGCAGCCTGTATACTAGATCTAAATAAACTCTGACCTGTTTTCCTTGTTCTCCTGCTACTCCTGGGTCCCCTGTGGATCCTTTCTCACCAGGAGATCCTGGTACTCCAGTGGGTCCTGGCACACCAGGGGGTCCCTAGGAATCGTAATGAGAAGTTCAGAATTACATGACATGTAAGAAAAAAATAATGAGTCATGATTACTTCTATTAGAGGAAGCATTCATCAAGGTCATGAAACCTTCAGTGAAAATTCAAGAGACCAACAGTGTGCATTTTTTTCACTTGCATCCTCTGATTTAGTCTCTTCATGGACGCAAACAAATATTGATGACATCTTACAGTGTATGCCATGGATATCGCATGAACGATACAATGAAACTGGTGGTTTTGAACTGTAGGGATTCGTTAAGAAATTTTATGCTACTTACTCGGAAGGTTTTTGTGCTAGTGATATTTAAAAACAGTTAAATTTTTGCAGTGATCAATAAGATTTCTTTTTCAATTGTGCAACAATATAATATGTGATTGTACAAAAAAATGAGCAAAACAAGAACAAAAGATGACTTACATAATTTGGCCTTGCGCACGGTATTGGTTGTCAAATGCTTATTACCGACAATACCCGACTTTTAGCTGTTATTTTTTGCTACAAAGTATTTATCTGGAATAATACCGGAAAAAAAGCTTTTCTATTGTCTGCTGTTTATTTTGTTACTTTCCTTGCGTTTATTTTGCTTTATTAGCGCACAGCACCAAGACAAAATTGGGTGGAATCGGGAATTTTTTCATTGGGCATGTTACATTTTGATCTGAAACATCGCACTTTTAATATCGTTTCTATCGTTTGTATCCCTTTAAACTCTCTATCGTTCGTTAGGTTCGCGGCAGCTATTGTTTGAAAGAAAGGACAAAAAAAGATTTAAAGCATTTTGCGGGTTTCAAGGGTTTAGAGCCTTTCAAAGTTTGTACTTTGCGTGAGAGAATTAAGTCACGTATTGAGTAAAAATTGTCACATGCTAGCTGCAACCAAACTTTGTTCAGTGAAGCAGAACGAGGTAACTGTTTTGTTTGTGCGTATTTCACTGCTTTGCAATTTTCAAAAGTGGAATTTTAACATGTACATGTATTTTGGGCTATCTACAAAGGAAAAATGAAGGAAACCATTGGCAAGTGTTTTACAAACCACCGAAACGATTCAAACCAAACCAGAGATCAAACCATTTGAACGCTAAGCAAACTGTAAATTTCTTTTTGGCGTGATGGTTAAAATTTTAGTGCAAAAACTAGTTGCGTAACACTAGTTCTGCCTCTACAACTCTAAAAGTACTGATTGTCTGTGGATGAACATGTTCACTGCTGTTTTTCTCGCTGATTTGAAGTGCAGGTTTTTTCTTTTGCCCTTAATTGAAAACAGAAAGTTATTTTGAAGCTTCCTTTTTACCAGCTAAATGCACATGAAATTTACTTTTCATCTCTGTTTTCTGATTATTACAGTTTCCTTGTAATTTTAAAATCAAGCCCTTAATTTAGCATTACATTTTTTGTAATGGCCTTGAACACCAATACCGTGCACAAGGCCATTTCAAAGGGTCAAGCGACATGCACCTAATGCCTACAAATGCGGACTTCACAAAGTACCCGTAAATCTCACTAAGCCGGGACCTTCTCTAGAACACGTTCCTGCAGATGAGAATGTGTTCTAGAGAACAGGTCATAGAGAATATGTTTGTTCCACATTCGTCCTGCCCCCGTTCAGTATCCGTTCTGTTGCTCCTTCATTACTCGTTCAAGTTTCGTTCTGATCATGTTTGTGAACGCGTTCCCTGTTAGGTTAATTCTGAGTGGTACTGTAGACATACGTTTAGTATACCAAAACTATTTTACAGTTAGAATTGTAAGATTTTTGAAAAAAATCTCAATGTTGATGAATTTGTAAAAAGGATCTTTCTTCAATGGAAACTTGAAAATTGTACGTGGCTTCCTGTAATTCTGTTTTCACTTATAAATCTTGAAAGTGAAGGTAAACTATTTGTAACATACATGTAAGGGGGATTCAAACATGCACTCACTTTTCATTGAGAGCTCCTAGTAAATAATATTATTCTTGAGTTAAGTACTAGATTTTTCTCACCGGTTGTCCACGAATTCCTACTTTTCCATTTTGTCCCATAACACCCTATTACAGAGTAGAACAAAAACAAGAATTCATCACCTGAATCAAGCATTAGCTTGCATTCAATACTTTAAAGGTTGTGCCGCAGAATGCCTTTGAAGACTTCTGATGCAATAGTAAATTAAATTAAATTAATAATAATAATAATAATAATAATAATAATAATTCTTGACCTTCTGTGAACAGAACAACCTGTGACTGTATTTAAACACTGCAAGCGTTAACACTGCTTAGCCTTGGCCCAGACTTGGGGCTTAGAAAGTAAGCGTCTTCTGGAGCATGAGAGTGGTGGGTGCATACCAATGACTGTGGAGGCCTGCATTACTCCCAACACATCCAGAATCCCAAGATCTAAAAAAAAAAAACAGCCAACCAGAGACCACACCCGAATAACCATCCACCAATGGCATAATCTTTGTCAACACCCCATGCATTTTCCTGATTTCCTTTACCAGAGTAGAGTAGTTGGTGACTTTTTCATTCTCTTTATTCACTATGTTCCT
>NC_090883.1:41577241-41583376 GCF_036669925.1 Montipora capricornis
CAGTTGGATTAGAGAGCAGCAGTTCTAAGCCTTTTGCAAGGGCAAAAGACCATTAGCTTATTGACCATTAAATCTCTGTTTGGATGAAAAAATGTTTCATTCACTCTCTTAAAACAGAAACACAAAGTCAGGTGATAAAAACAAATTCACTTGCAGCCAACAATGGCATTTATAATACCAACTTTATTCATTGACCTTCAATGAAAGTGAAGGTTACCAGAAGTTCTTCACATTGAGGATATCCGCCTGATTTTGATGAGGGAGACTCGGAGCAAAACTCTCAGATTCGAATTGAGATCAACTGAAACTCAGCCCACATAAGACCTCAGGGTCAAAGGTTGAGAGAAGAGGTGGAAGGCACACTTGATAACCACCATTTACCACATTTAATAAGTTCAACAATCGTCAAATGGGTATAATGCGAGCTAGCCCTTATAACAATAAAGATAATATGTTAATCAAACTGTTCAAATTAAGGTACAGTACCAATAAATCTAGTCACCTTGCGGCCCCTGTGCTCCCCTAAGACCCTTCGGTCCTTTCAGTCCCATTCTTCCCCTGTCGCCTTTAGCACCATCTGCCCCCTTTTCACCATTAGGTCCAGTGCTCCCCTGATATAAAAGAGCGAATAATGTCAAAATATGCTATGCTGCAGACTGGTAAAGCCCACCTCTTCAGCATCACACAGTGATGACAGTGCAAAAATACATGTAATGAGAGTGAATTTTGACAAAATTAATTTGGACTTTAATTTGTTCTCATCAAATTTAATTTACCTTTGCCCATTGTCATTAGCCTACCAATCTTGTTTATTTTTATTCTTTTTTTTAAGCAACTTGCATTTATTAGCCTTTGGTAAATACTAGTTGTGTATGAAATTAACTCTCTGTAATTACAGGGCTCGAAACTGCGACCAACAGTCGCATTTGTGACTGAATTTTTTCCCCTTTGCGCTTGAATATATAGAGAAATTGCAAATTTGCGACTAGTTTTCACCTTCACTCTTTCAAAATAAAAGGGTTCACAGTTGCCACTTTGCCACTACCTTTGCTAAATTAAATAAAGAAATGAAAATGATTATTTTTTTGTTTCTCGCAGTGAATTCTCTTTTAGTCTGAAGATACGGGGTACAATAAAAATTATTGTAGCACGTACAATTTAGCTGCGATGTTACGTGAATAATCAGGTTTTGGCACCTACTAACATTCCCATTGAAGACCCTGTGTTTGTTCCAGTTGAAGGAACCAAAATTTCCTGACCTGCAGAATGTTTAAACTAGTTGAAATCATTTGATACTTCTTGCAAGTCCCAACCCTCCACGTAAAAAGATAAGAACCTTCACATGTTCATTTCCTCCATATGTTGTAAACATCTTGTGTGTAGAGTGTTTGTGTTCCCTATTAACCATCCAGCAGGTTTCATTTCAGCTGGAAGCTGGGAACTTATAATACACTTGTAACGCACTTGGAAATGTCTGGTGTAATTCAAATAATTCACTTACTACCATTGAAATCCTCGAGATTCAAGTAATTTAAGGCAAAAAACCAAACAGTAATTCACGACAACAACTGTGTTCGATCAACTTGCTGACCACATGTCCACGTTCAATTTAATTCCACTGCATGGTGTCAAGGCCACATTCTCAAAAGTGAAAAGGTTGCTTAAAAATGGTACTATGATGACAAATCGCATCTTTCCTATCTAAGCCATTTTTGAAACATGAACAAGTAGTCTGCTTGAGAAGAAAAATGCAGAATGTTTAAACTAGTTGAAATCATTTGTTACTTCTTGCAAAAGTGCCCAACCCTCCACGTAATAAAGATAAGAACCTTCACATGTTCATTTTCCTCCATATGTTTGTTAAACATCTTCTGTGTTGTGAGAGTGTTTGTGTTCGCTATTCACCAACCAGCAGGTTTCACTTCAGCTGGAAACTGGGAACTTATAATACACTTGTACACGCACTTGGAAATGTCTGGTGTAATTCAAATTAATTCACTGTACCTACCAATTGAAATCCTCGAGATTCCAAGTAATTTAAGGCAAAAAAAAACCAAACAGTAATTCACGACAACACACTGTGTCCGATCAACTTCCTGACCAACATGTCACGTTCAATTTATTCAATGCATGGTGTCAAGGCCATATTCTCAAAGTGAAAAGTTGCTTAAGTGGTACTATGATGAAAAATCGCATCTTTCCTATCTAAGCCATTGTGGAAACATGAACAAGTTTGTCGTGTGGTGAGAAGAAAATATGCTGTTTTTAACTTTTTCCAAATATCCTCTTTTCGTTCCAGAGATGTATTCGAGTTTTTTTTAAAATATGCAAATTAGCCAAGTGATGACGTCATACACTCACACCATATTTTGTTACAAATGATGATGAAAAGAGATATCTCAGCCAATTTGTGATCCAGAATTTTTGGGATTTTTTCAGGAAGAAATTCTACTAAAAGTTGGTTCTTCCACTGTGAAAGTATGACGGCCAGCGCGAGGGCGCGCTTAACAGTGTTTGTTTTGTTCTGTTTGACCATGGCATCATACCTGGGTGTTATACCAGACTTCTACCCCCATGTTAAAAGGCTCTATCTGGCAACCTGTTGGGCGTTCCATTTTGATATTTGCTAACAGCAGCACTTCATATACATGATAACCCGTAAGCATATAATAAATATGTTAGCTCAAGTTTGGGGGCCTTGTTTAAACATTTTTCAAGCTGAAAATCACTAACATTATTGAAATCAATGTGGGTGGGGAACTGGAAAAAGAGTGAGTTGGCCAAGGGAAACAGAATTTTTTATAGCCATAGGGTGTTTTTCTGTAGAACTCTTAGACATACCCCGCTTTCAATGTGTCTGCGCTGGCAAATTGGCCAAGGGTAGCTCTATTTACATACTCAATATAATATTGGGTGGGAGTGTATACCATCATCTAGTCATCTCATTTGCATTGATTTTACCCATTTTTCAAACATTACATATCTCTCCGGAACTAATGAAGATATTTGCAAACGATAAATGGCGTTTTGTTCTTTCATGGAAGTTCTATGTGATACACATCAAAAATCAAGGGGTAAAAATTTGATCATAGTACCACTTTAATATACAGAAGTTGAATCTATGATAGGCCTTTAACAAACAAAATAACACTTCATGCTGTGGAATACAGTGTGCCATCTACATGTTACAGAAACACCCTTCAACTGACAAATAAACTGACCATGAGCCTTGCATGGCTGCGTAATTACATGTACAACCATAGCACTAAACTGATTCCCTGAACACAAATTCCTGGCACTCTCCCCATGCAAACAAGAGTTTGTCTGAAAAACACCTCTGCTTCTCCAAACGAACCCGTTTGTTGAACACATTTCACTTCCTTAAGGACGTGGCACTAATTAAAGATAGTTTTGCCCCGGTGTGTGATTATGCAAAAACTTGTAGATCTTAACAAGTGTTATTGAAATCCAAGATAAAATTGTGGGTAACCACGGCATTTTTCAAAGATAACTCATGAATACTATTTGTATAACCAATTTATAACACATGCAGGTTAAATTTACATATTGCATTTGATTTAAAGGACGGCTTCAAAACAATTTTAAAGGTTGACTTACTGGTGAACCGGTGGTCCAACAGGGCCTCGCAATCCAGGTTGACCGACTGTTCCCTGACAAGGAAGAAATCAAAATAATAAAAATGAAAAATGATCATGGCACTTACATGTATAAGGCAACTGTTATTAAAGGACGCCTGAGCGATTCTGAGAAGCTTCAACAGGCTTTTAAACTCATGACCTCTAAAAATACTAAGGTGAGAAATAAATACTCGTACTATCAACTGATACTATATTAATCATTGTGAGAAATTGTTACCAATATGGCTGCCTATTTTTGGAACTGACCTTTTTCTATTTGGAACCACTGTAGGAGCCACAAAGTTGCGACACGTTTGTACCTTCCCTATTATGAAGGTTAATTAGCAGAGACCACATTGCCATTACTTTTGCGAAAATAAATAGAGGAAAACTATATGGTGTTTTTTTATGACTTTTTGCTTCACTCGGAATATATGGGACAAAATGATAGACAAGACAGCGACATTACAAGCACATTTTCAGGAGTCCTTAACAGTGTGATACGACCCCCTATTACCTTTCACACCCTTAAAATTGAGACTCTCGTCACTAAACTGTCGCATCTTGTCACAAAATTGGCAACTACATCATGTTTTTGTAAATTTGGAGCCTTGTTAATCCATAAATGTTGGAAAAAAAAACGGTACTTTGGTCTTGGTTCACTACCATACAGATAAGTAGATACCTAAATAACTCTTACAATTACTAATCAACTGACGCGTTTGCAGTCATATTTTGGTGTAGTGAACCAACTTAGTTAGAGGAAGAATAAACTATGGAAAACCTTTTGTACACAATCCAAAAAAGTATAGAGTACATGTACCCATACAACTTACATTTTGGCCAGGCCGACCAGGCTGCCCTGCATCACCGGGGGCTCCTGGAGGTCCCTGTTAGAGAGAGGGTATTAAATCTCATACTGAGAATACAACTTTAGGTAAGTTTTCATTACTACGCAAAAGCACATTACTATGCACGCTTGATGCTTCAACAAAAGCATTGAAATGAATCACCCTTACGATGTTTGAGTTGGTTCACCTGTTTATTGACGTTGATCAAAAGACTTGAAATTACCTGGTTTCTCAAGTGCGATAGGCATGGGCAAATCTAGGGACATCATACTGCTCGATCAGCTCCTTCTTTGGTATAACCCAGAAATTTTAGTGTTGCAGCATGTGTCAGAAAAATTGATGATTTTTTAAAATACACAGTTAGTTATTGCAATCGAAGAAATAAGCAGGCACCATTTTGTGATTACCACCTGTAGTTTGACAAATCTCAACAGCTACAAAACAATATCTGATTATGTGGTTGTGTATAAGAATATTCAAAGTTTGAACATACAGTAAGTCCCCGCATTCCTGGTGCTCCCTGTCTTCGCGGGTCTCCAGGCAGACCCTGCCTAGAAAAATAGGAATTAAATTAACGCAGGTTGCAAGGCAATTCAACAGACAGTGACAGGCAAGTTCACCCTGGCTTTGAACAGACAGTAGAACCCCAAGCAAATAGAAATTAACTCAATTCTGGCCCTTGTTTTGTTATTTCCCTACAGCATGATTCAACAAGTATTTCTCCCAAAATTAACAACATGGATGGTTATACTGTTTTATAAGATTAAGTAATTTCATAATGGTGATAAATTTTGCTACGATCTCAATACATGTACACTCCAATGTTTCGTAACCACAGAACAGCCGGGAATGTTTGCTGGATGATGGGCCAATTGTGTTCTAATGTTCGAACGTACATAACTTCAAAGGTTCCTGGAATGAGTCTCAAGTATTTATGATTCAATGAAATACATGAGTCCATGAGTCAATGAGTCAATGATTCATGAGTCAGTGATTTAGTGCAGTTACCCTAACCCATAACATGAAAGCTACCATTTCAGAGTGCTTAGGCCTAATCACTGAAATGAGGGCTTAGGCTTAATCAATAAATTATTGCTATATTGACCTCATGACTCATTGACCTCATTGACCAAAATTTTGACTCATACAGTAAATCATGTGTTACTGCGGTACCGCAAGATTAATTGAGTGTCTGCGGTTTTCCGCCAATCAGTTAGGTAACCGCTCCTGTGAGCTGTGTTCCCGCTATGTTTGTTGTTGTTCACTTCCCATGTTTGATGTGTTTTCTATGTCCTTTCAAGTCGCTGTTAAGCGGCACTAAGTTTGTTATCTCAAGCTCTGGAATAAATGTTTTTTTTATTTTACTTGGCTAATAACATGACGTCTGGATTTCGTGGAAACTCCTTGATGACCATGCAAATGTCAGTTTTGTATCCCGAGAATTTGTGCAGACGGCTCCACTGGAAGGTCCATCAACGAACATCCTGTTGACGTCAATGCAAGAGCAGAATGTGAGTCAAAACCAGCAAGATTTTCCGGATTGGAAGTTCTGGATTACCGCAGCGTGTGTGTTTGTGAAGATGCCATTGGTCTTCAGCCGAGAAGTTGTTTCAGCCATCCGGTCACAGATCCCAAAGCCTCAAGTT
>NC_090883.1:41587876-41592876 GCF_036669925.1 Montipora capricornis
ACTTCCTAAGCAAATTAGCAGTCATGTTGCTTTTTCAGCAATTATGGACAAACACTTTAATTTTAAAAACAAAGTTCCCGATTTTAGGTAGATTTTTTTTAATCAAAGAGGAACAAACAACAGCATTAATTCAGTGCATCCATTACTTCATTAGCTACTGTAGTTGCAAAGTAAAATACAGCAAATTATTATTTTCATCCAAAGAAATGTAGCAGTTTCAAAGTGTTTTCAATGCGCAAGTCTTGATACATTTCAAAGCGGTGTGTTTAATACGAGAGTGAAATTTGGTGAGTTCAGCATCATTTAATTCTGCGTTTGTGCAGGATGGGTCTTCAATTTGGGTCTTCGTTTTGGGGATCTAGTTATTTCAGCTTTGAAATCCGTCCAAAACTCGCAGCGCTCAACATCAAATAATATCGAAAACTCCCGCATTGGTAGCACAAAGGATGCATAGCAGGATTTTTTGGTGTACCGGCTTGCAGCTGTCACGCCATGTGCACACTCTCTGATTGGATGATGATTCCTTATTAGCCAATCCCAGAAGAGCAGAATGTTGTGACGACGGCAAACCGGCAACACCAAAATCTCTGATTGGATGATTGAATCCGTATTTTTTTAAGCCATCACAAAGAGCAAACGTTGTGACGACTGCAAACCGGACACACCAAAAATCAGCTACGCTTCCTTCCTGCATTTTAAAAATATTAGTATGAGGTCCAGACGCTTCGAGTAGTTTGGACGGATTTCACGATTATAATGGCCATAGAGAGGAAACCTCTGGAAACCTCTGGGTTTCAGCTTGCTTGGTGCGGTGATGGAAACCTGTTACAATGGGAATTTTTTTAGTGAAATCAGCTTGGTGCTGGAGCGATCTGAAATCGAGCTTCCAACCTTGTCTTTCTATTTGTACGCCAGGGGGCGGAGGTGCAATGTCCAACAAAGGGCTTGCAAAATTGCGACTCATGGCTCGCCAATGCGGACCCAAAAATTGAGGGACTGGCGACTAAGATTTTCAGCACTAGTCGGCACACGATGGCGAATCACGTTTTGTCTGATAAAATCCAGGATAAATGGCAGACAACTGTTGTATTTGAATCTTTATATGAGTGGAAAAACTGTTCGGAGTAGATGGTAGCTAGAACACGACTCACCTTTCTCTCCCCATTAAAATAATGTATAAATACTACAAGAAAAACCCCCGTGTTTCTCACATTGTTAATTAATAGCCACAAACTGTTACTGCGATACTTCGATTCACCACATTTACTAGGGCCAACCATATTGTTTCAGCGGGTTCATGGGATCGTAGATGCAATTAAACACCGTATGCTTCTTGCTGGTTACCGTGAATTTTGCGCCCGGAAGATTCATTAAAAGATTTGTTTTTTGTACTACTTAATAATAATTATGACTTTCCTTGCATGCAAAGGTGGCGACCAATTTTATGATCTGGCGACCAAATTGTCCCCCATTAGTCACCAGCTGGCACCTGAGCGAAAAAGTTAATTTCAAGCCAAGCAACACAAACCCTTCATTTTTCTCGGTCTTTTTAATTTTTTAAAAAGTGCTCTACTAATTCTGTTAAGTTGTAGAAGGACACGGCTGAAATTCTACTCTTGAAAATCAATCGTCATTGACATTGTTGGAATGTTTTGTGGATGTATCCTAATGATGATTATCAACATTTGTCAACGTTTTCTGAATGTTTTGAAATGATTTTTCAATGGCATTGAATGTTTTCTATTTCCGTGAGGAACATTGCAAAGGTTTCAGAATGCATGAGAATGTTTTTGAATGCATTTCAACGTTCCAAATGTGTTGCACTGAAAAACAGCTCGACGCAATTTTCATTAAGCCTGGTTTTCCCAAAGAGGGTCACAAATGTTCATAATCTTTGTCTTCCATTAGCAAATCTTTACATGAAAATTAATTTTGGCTTGCTAGAATTACATGTACTGTTGTGATAAAAAATTAAATTCCGCGTTTTTAAAAACTTTTCGTGTTTCACTCTACCTGAATTTCCTGGAGAGAGAAAAAATACGGAAGTAGACCGTTTCCACAGTAATGGCCTGCAGTGTAAAATCCTGACCGAACACTGGCCAATCGGAGTGCTCCATATAATAATTGCAATTATTGCTGGGCTTAAGAATAACATTATTCTTTCAATTAAATACCTGCTGCATTGAACAGTATATGAGATTTGAGCTTGGTTATGTTATAATATACATGTACATGTACATGTATGTATAATTTATCAAAATTATTCAAGTGGGAAAGAAAAATTAATAAAATTATTTTATCAATAGTTCACAACTTACATCAGTACCAGGATCTCCCTGAGGGCCTTGACCACCTCTTCTTCCTTGCAAACCCTGGCCAATGTGAAGAAAGAAATTAATTTCAGAAGCAATCAGCAAGTCTCACTGGTTGAATCACTGTTAAATCCTTGCAATAACTTGCTTATTGAAGGATTGTGACCAATAGTGTGGTGATAATCCCTAGTAAACAGGGCAAGGTTTAAGATTCAATCCTTATTTACAAGTGGGAACAGTGGTTGACTCTTAAGTTGTCACACATTCAAGTGAACCTTTTCACCCAACCTCAGAATTCCTTAGAATACCTCAGACTTGCGAATTGTACAATAATACAGCTGTATGTCCTTTGCTTGTAGCTGAGGCATTTTTCAAGGCAGCCTGATACTAGATCTAAATAAACTCTGACCTGTTTTCCTTGTTCTCCTGCTACTCCTGGGTCCCCTGTGGATCCTTTCTCACCAGGAGATCCTGGTACTCCAGTGGGTCCTGGCACACCAGGGGGTCCCTAGGAATCGTAATGAGAAGTTCAGAATTACATGACATGTAAGAAAAAAATAATGAGTCATGATTACTTCTATTAGAGGAAGCATTCATCAAGGTCATGAAACCTTCAGTGAAAATTCAAGAGACCAACAGTGTGCATTTTTTTCACTTGCATCCTCTGATTTAGTCTCTTCATGGACGCAAACATATTGATGACATCTTACAGTGTATGCCATGGATATCGCATGAACGATACAATGAAACTGGTGGTTTGAACTGTAGGGATTCGTTAAGAAATTTTATGCTACTTACTCGGAAGGTTTTTGTGCTAGTGATATTTAAAAAACAGTTAAATTTTTGCAGTGATCAATAAGATTTCTTTTTCAATTGTGCAACAATATAATATGTGATTGTACAAAAAAATGAGCAAAACAAGAACAAAAGATGACTTACATAATTTGGCCTTGCGCACGGTATTGGTTGTCAAATGCTTATTACCGACAATACCCGACTTTTAGCTGTTATTTTTGCTACAAAGTATTTATCTGGAATAATACCGGAAAAAAAGCTTTTCTATTGTCTGCTGTTTATTTTGTTACTTTCCTTGCGTTTATTTTGCTTTATTAGCGCACAGCACCAAGACAAAATTGGGTGGAATCGGGAATTTTTTCATTGGGCATGTTACATTTTGATCTGAAACATCGCACTTTTAATATCGTTTCTATCGTTTGTATCCCTTTAAACTCTCTATCGTTCGTTAGGTTCGCGGCAGCTATTGTTTGAAAGAAAGGACAAAAAAAGATTTAAAGCATTTTGCGGGTTTCAAGGGTTTAGAGCCTTTCAAAGTTTGTACTTTGCGTGAGAGAATTAAGTCACGTATTGAGTAAAAATTGTCACATGCTAGCTGCAACCAAACTTTGTTCAGTGAAGCAGAACGAGGTAACTGTTTTGTTTGTGCGTATTTCACTGCTTTGCAATTTTCAAAAGTGGAATTTTAACATGTACATGTATTTTGGGCTATCTACAAAGGAAAAATGAAGGAAACCATTGGCAAGTGTTTTACAAACCACCGAAACGATTCAAACCAAACCAGAGATCAAACCATTTGAACGCTAAGCAAACTGTAAATTTCTTTTTGGCGTGATGGTTAAAATTTTAGTGCAAAAACTAGTTGCGTAACACTAGTTCTGCCTCTACAACTCTAAAAGTACTGATTGTCTGTGGATGAACATGTTCACTGCTGTTTTTCTCGCTGATTTGAAGTGCAGGTTTTTTCTTTTGCCCTTAATTGAAAACAGAAAGTTATTTTGAAGCTTCCTTTTTACCAGCTAAATGCACATGAAATTTACTTTTCATCTCTGTTTTCTGATTATTACAGTTTCCTTGTAATTTTAAATCAAGCCCTTAATTTAGCATTACATTTTTTGTAATGGCCTTGAACACCAATACCGTGCACAAGGCCATTTCAAAGGGTCAAGCGACATGCACCTAATGCCTACAAATGCGGACTTCACAAAGTACCCGTAAATCTCACTAAGCCGGGACCTCTCTAGAACACGTTCCTGCAGATGAGAATGTGTTCTAGAGAACAGGTCATAGAGAATATGTTTGTTCCACATTCGTCCTGCCCCCGTTCAGTATCCGTTCTGTTGCTCCTTCATTACTCGTTCAAGTTTCGTTCTGATCATGTTTGTGAACGCGTTCCCTGTTAGGTTAATTCTGAGTGGTACTGTAGACATACGTTTAGTATACCAAAACTATTTTACAGTTAGAATTGTAAGATTTTTGAAAAAAATCTCAATGTTGATGAATTTGTAAAAAGGATCTTTCTTCAATGGAAACTTGAAAATTGTACGTGGCTTCCTGTAATTCTGTTTTCACTTATAAATCTTGAAAGTGAAGGTAAACTATTTGTAACATACATGTAAGGGGGATTCAAACATGCACTCACTTTTCATTGAGAGCTCCTAGTAAATAATATTATTCTTGAGTTAAGTACTAGATTTTTCTCACCGGTTGTCCACGAATTCCTACTTTTCCATTTTGTCCCATAACACCCTATTACAGAGTAGAACAAAAAACAAGAATTCATCACCTGAATCAAGCATTAGCTTGCATTCAATACTTTAAAGGTTGTGCCGCAGAATGCCTTTGAAGACTTCTGATGCAATAGTAAATTAAATTAAATTAATAATAATAATA
>NC_090883.1:41602876-41607876 GCF_036669925.1 Montipora capricornis
GAAAAATTGATAATTTTTAAAATACACAGTAAGTTATTGCAATCGAAGAAATAAGCAGGCACCAGTTTGTGATTACCAACTGTATTTGACAAAATCTCAACAGCTACAAAACAAATATCTGATTATGTGGTTGTGTAGAAGAATATTCAAAGTTTGAACATACAGGTAATCCACGCATTCCTGGTGCTCCCGGGCTTCCAGGTTCTCCAGGCAGACCCTGCAATAGAAAATAGGAATTAATTAACATCAGGTTGCAAGGCAATTCAACAGAAAGTGACAGCAAGTTCACCGTGGCTTGGAACAGACAGGAGACCCCAAGAAATAGAAATTAACTCAATTCTGGCCTGTTTTTTATTTCCCTACAGCATGATTCAACAAGTATTTCTCCCATAAATTAACAACAGTGATGGTTATACTGTTATTAAGATTAAGTAATTTCATAATGGTGATAAATTTTGCTACGATCTCATACATGTACACTCCAATGTTTAGTACCAGAACAGCCGGGAATGTTGCTGGATGATGGGCAAATTGTGTCTAATGTTCTAACGTATAATAACTTCAAAGGTTCCTGGAATGAGTCTCAAGTATTTATGAGTCAATGAATCAATGAGTCAATGAGTCAATGAGTCAATGAGTCATGAGTCAGTGAGTTAGTGCAGTTACCCTAACCCATAAAATGAAAGCTAAAATTTCAGAGTGCTTAGGCCTAATCACTGAAATGAGGGCTTAGGCTTAATCAATAAATTATTGCTATATTGACTCATGACTCATTGACTCATTGACCAAAATTTGACTCATACAGTAAATCATGTGTTACTGCAGTACCGCAGTAGTAAATTGAGTGTCTGCGGTTTCCGCCAATCAGTTAGGTAACCGCTCCTGTGAGCTGTGTTCCCGCTATGTTGTTGTTGTTCACTTCCCATGTTTGATGTGTTCTATGTCATTTTCAAGTCGCTGTTAAGCGGCACTAAGTTGTTATCTCAAGCTCTGGAATAAATGTTTTTTTTTTATCTTGCGAATAACAATGACGTCTGGATTTGTTGAAACTCCTTGATGACCATTCAAATGTCAGTTTTGTATCCCAGAATTTGTGCGAACGGCTCCATCTGGAAGGTCCATCAACCGAACTCCTGTTGACGTCAATGCAAGAGCAGAATGTAAGAGTAAAAACCAGCAAGATTTCCGGATTGGAAGTTCTGGATTACCGCAGAGTGTGTGTTGTGAAGATGCCAGTGGCCTTCAGCCGAGAAGTTGTTTCAGCCAATCGGTCACAGATCCCAAAGCCTCAAGTTGCTAGAGAATGGGAACATCTGAAAAGCATTGCCGACAGATTAACACCATACCATCCCGACGCAGAGATCTCTATCTTGATTGGTAACAACTGTCCAAAGACTATCCGACCAAGAGAAATAGTTCCTGGTGGAGATGATGAGCCATATGCTCTGAGAACCACACTTGGTTGGGGTGTGATCGGAAGAGTCTGTAAGTCAAGTAACAGAGAAGATAGAGAAAAAGGTGTGTGCAACAGAGTCGAAGTGTCAGAAATCCCAAGTGGCTTTGCATTCTCTACAAAGGCTAAAGAGATCATTGACCCAGAGAAAGTTCTTCGTGTTTTGGAAACTGACTTTGCTGAGACAAGTGACAAGAAGAAACCCTATTCCATGAAAGATGAGAGATTTCTGAGGATCCTGGAGAATGGTGTGAAGAAGCAATCTGATGGACGGTACGAAATGCCACTTCCCTCTAAGTCTGAACCGTAAGCTGGCTGTAAAAAGATGGAACCAACTGAATGCAAGATTCAAAAAGAATCCAAAGTTCTTCGCAGACTACCAGACCTTTATGAAGGACCTAACTTCTCAATGTGCAGAAAGAGTCCCTGCTGATCATCTTGAAGTACAAGATGGTAAAATTAACTATGTTCCTCATACAGGAGTCTACCATCCCAAAAAACCAGGACAGATATGCGTAGTATTTGATTGCTCAGCGCACTACAATGGTGTCAGCCTCAATGACTACCTGCTGCAAGGTCCTGATTTTATGAATGATCTGTCAGGGATCCTGTGTCGTTTTCGCCAGGAAAGTGTTGCCTTCATGATGGACATGAAGAGCATGTTCCTTCAGTTTGTGGTCTAGGAAGAACACAGAGAACCATTGCGTTTCTTTTGGTGGCTGAACGGAGACCCGTTAAAGGAAGTAGCCGAGTACCGTATGAAAGCTCATCTGTTTGGCGCCAGCAGCTCCCCAGGTTGTGCGCACTTTGGGCTCAGACGAGCAGCAGATGATGGTGAAGAAGAATTAGGTGCCGATGCAGCTACATTCATACACAAGAATTTCTATGTCGATGATGGGCTTAAATCTGTGCCAACCGTTTCTGAAGCCGTCTGATTAAAGCCAGTCAAGGCACCTGTGAAAAAGCCTGTCCCAGATTGCACAAGATAGTCTTGAACAAGAAGGAAGTTTTTGAAGCTATTCCAGCTGAAGATCATGCGAAGGGTATCAAGGAACTGAACTTAGCAGTAGATCCACTACCTATCGAGAGAGCTTTAGGCGTAATGTGGTGCATCGAAAGCGATAGCTTCTGGTTCCGTATCGAGCTTCGCGATCGCCTTTTAACCAAAAGAGGGTTGCTATCAGTTGTCAGCTCTATTTATGATCCCAATGGATACTTAGCTCCTCTAACGCTCAAAGGAAAGCAGATTCTCCAGCAAATGTGCAAGGATAAGTTGGATTGGGACAGCCCTGTACCTGACTATCTACGCCCAGAGTAGGAGAAATGGCGACAAGAAATCATTGAGTTGGAGAAGTTAGAAATACAACGTTGCTACAAGCCAGAGAACTTTGGCCCTGTGAAAGCCTTAGAAGTACATTACTTCTCAGACGCTTCAGAAGAAGGTTATGTACAGTGTACATATCTCCCACTGATAAACGAACAAGGCGAAGTACATTGTTCTTTCATTGTCGGAAAAGGGCGACTGACGCCCTTAAGGCACACAGCAATGCCAAGGTTGGAGTTGGCTGCAGCTACTATATCAGCAAAAATGAGTGATTTTGTGAGAAACGAGTTGGAGTACAAGGAGATCTGTGAGTATTTCTGGACAGACAGCCAAGCAGTCCTTGGATATGTCAACAATGATGCCAAACGTTTCCATGTTTATGTCGCTAACAGGGTACAACAGATCCGTGACCTGACTGATCCTGATTTGGCCTGATGACCACAATTAAGGCCCCTCACTGGTCTGCAAACCAAGGAAGTGCTCATGCTAAAATGCAAAATCATGGATTGTGCCAGGAACAGAATACCACCAAGTATTTTCCAGCGAAAATCTAGCTGTAGTAAAAAAATGAATCTGAGCCTGCTCTCATCGCTGAAAATTTGAAACTTAAACCATTAACTCCAGGAGTGAGACTTGACAGATTTCACTCGGTCTAACGCCAGATTATTTTTACTCGTCAACCAGGGGCGTTTCCGGGATGCCTGAGGAGTGAATAGGGAGCATAAGATCTACGACGACGATGTCGATGAAAACGTCCCCTCAAAATAGAACTTTGCCTTAGTAAAAGCGATTATTCCATCTCGTTCACGTCGTACAGTGTGGGAAAAGGAACCCTAAAAATAAATTGGTACAAGCGGTTTCTGACTGAAAATAGAGAATGAAAGATTCTCTGTTGCATGCTCACGTTGTCGTCAAAACCTAAAATTTAGTGATTTCACGTCGTCGTCTGCAGAGAACCGCAAAAATATGAGCTAAAATCCGTGCTGCACGTGCAGCACGATTATTTATGCTATTTTAACCAATGATATGTTTGTTTTGTGGCGTTTTTGTCAACGTCGTCATCGTAGATCTTAAGCTCCCTAATGGGTGAATTCATCTGGTTACCAACCAGCATTAAATAGTTAAGGCTGTGGTTGTTTCCCTGTCAGTAAGTGACCATTCAACAGTTTGCTACATAGGTGTTGAAAGATGGTGTCCTAAGACCCCAGTCTGAGAACAACAGAATTCCAATCATTCAAGCATTTTGATAGAAACTATTTATTTTCATGCATCAGGGCTAGAATAATGTTTCACAGCACATCAATGACAAAGGGGAACAATGTTATAACTTGTTGTTTCTAACTGGGGCCCATGAGAACAGAATTAGAGTTTCCCGATGGCTGAAGCGTGAAAGAAGATGGAAACAGATTTCTCACGCTGGGGAGTCTGGGTCATGGTGCATGTCTGGCTTTGAGACATGCGCACTTAGCATATGCAGTTTTTGTCTTTTCCTGCCTTAGTGCAAGCTTTAAAAGTGCTGTGCGGTAGAAATTTTCAATATCTTCACAAATATCATCAGAAGTGTTCCTAATTCAACTTGGCATGCCTCGAATGTCAAGTCAAGTGCTCAGACACCTTGAAGCACATAATGCAAGCCCGGAACAGTCAGGATCAAGCAGGCGACAGCGCAATTCTGCACAACATGAATCAAGACCACAACATGGTTCTTTGGGAGTCTCTAGTTGTCACTCAAATGCAAGCGAAGAAGAAAGAGTAACAGCTTGGGCTCAAACAGTACTCAATGCACAAAAAGAATGCAATCAGCGCCTCAAATCGCTCGAGCACGAGATAAAGGAGATGGGGAAAACGAGCGAGCTAGAAACGGGAGCATTCCCCCATGCCGAATTCAACAAGATTCAGTTTGACATTAACAAAAGTGTCATGGGAAAGATTGAGAATGCTTTGGATATGTCAGACGATGAAGAACGGCGTTCTACTCTGAATGAAGGTAACGACATTTTAGTCCAATGTAACAAGCACATAAAACTTGCCAAGAAATAGTTGGGAAACCATAGATTGTTACATGGAGAAGCCACTAGCTAGTGACTCAGACAACCACAAGAAAATATGTCGCACTATTAAAGAAAGCAAAGTATGAAGGAAGAAAAACGGAGATACGCACGAACTGCACTTAACCCACAGTCAGTGCAATCTAGATTAGGCACCCAAGCTTCATCCCAAACA
>NC_090883.1:41612876-41620376 GCF_036669925.1 Montipora capricornis
CACCGAGTGAAGTAATGCAAAACCAATGCAATTCGCTAACTGCTCTATAATCCTTGGTTATATTATTTTGATCACTTAACAACGTTTGCAATTTTTTTATAAGTAATGTACTTCTGGCCTTGGAACACCTTACCAATAAAACTTTCTGCAATTTTTTTCACTGTGATAATAACTACAATAATGCTTTTCATCACTCTTTGCAGGTCTTCATTCATTATGCCACAAAACCAAAAAAAATTGCAAAAACCACAAGAGTTTGTTTCCTGTTACACACCAAATCCGTGCAGTCTTTATTTAACATGTTATAAATGGCAAAATTATTTTCTTTTAACTTACATCAGGTCCATTAACTCCTGGTTCACCTTGACCACCTCTTGGTCCAGGAGGCCCTGGTAGTCCCTGAAAAAAAATTATATAAATAACTAATATAAACAAGCAATAACTCAAGAATTGTTTATTTTGATTTAAATTAATGGGGAACCTGTACTGTATGTGTTGTGGTTCAAACTTTTTTTTACCACAATTGCTTGTCATCTCGCAATCTGATTGGCTAATTTGCCGTTGTCAATAAGAGTCTAGACAACGCTGCTCGCATCATGCTCGCGTCAATTTGTCATGCAATGCAATCGCCAATCAGGAATGATCATTTTGGAAAATAAACCAATCATATTGCAAGAAAGTTATGGACAATGCTTGCTCTTTCTTTGTGACATGATTTTGGTCACGCTCTGAAATGAAACATTTTTGAGCACTGTGATGACGAATATCGTTGTCAATAAGAGTACAGACAACGCTGAACCACTTTCGATTTGTTAAAATTTAATTGCCATAATTTTTTTCAACACAGCTCAATTTTGATTTTTCTTTGTCTACTATTCATCATTATGATCCGCAGGAGAGGGCAATCAAAATTGAACCAGTTCAAAAAATTAAACCACAACATACTGCATGTACATAGGTCTGCAAACAAATCATGTACAATGTAAGGATCCATGATACAGTATGTCTAAGTACTTTACGTAACAAAGGGATATGAAGATACATTAAGTGGTACATCGTGTAGTTTTAGTAAGCATACAGTTATTTTTTATTTGCTTGTGAACCACTAATGGGACCTCGAAAAGATAAACTCTTTGTGTTTAAAGTGGCTCAAGCCAATTTCAAAGCTTTCAAGTAAAGTTCTTATTAGAAGGTTTGACACTATAACACTGTATCACATATTAGCAATGTTATGGTACCATAAAAACACCATTTATTGCTGAACAAGATGTGGTCATTATTGCGATGCAGTAAATTACCTTGGCAACAGGAAAGCCCAGCAAAAAGGCCCTTTTTTTTTTATCTTTTTAACAAATTGTTAGTGGTTCAGTGTTGTCTGTACTCTTATCGACAACGATATTCGTCATCACAATGGTCAAAATGTTGCGCCTCGTGAATCCACAACAAATTTTGACCACTATGATGACAAATATCATTGTCAATAAGAGTACAGACAACCCTGAACCACTTCTGATTTGTTTTTTACCACAATATTCAATGCCAAAGAAGTGTTTATTTCCAAGTTCGACCAAAATCATGACACGAAGAAAGAGCAAGCGTTGTCTATAACTTTCTCGCAATATGATTGGTTTATTTTCCAAAATAAGCGTTCCTGATTGGCTATTGCATTGCGTCACAAATTAACGCCAGCATGATGCGAGCAGCATTGTCTAGACTCTTATCGACAATGACAAATTAGCCAATCAGATTGCGAGATTACAAGCAATTGTGGTAAAAAGTTGTATATATATGAACAAGATGAAGATTCTGTAGAGTGGATTCAGAGTCACCTTAACTCTGTGATTTTTTTTTAAGGTGGCTCTGATTCTGCAGTACAGAATTTTAAAACTTCTGATCGCTTTCCAGCAATAAAAAAAATGGGGGTCACTGGGTTAATTTTTTTGGATACAAGCAACTAAAGACAAAATAAATGGTGTTTTTGCTGGGCTTTCTCATTGCCAAGGAAACTTATTATGTCACAATAATGAGCGCATCTTATTCAGCAATAATCAGTATTTAATACAGTCCAATGACATTGCTGTTGCATGATAAAGAGTGTAGTGTTAATCTTTCTAAACAGAGTGTCTCATTAAAGTGTTGAAACTGGTTAGAGCCGCCAGGTGGCACAACTATCACCTCAATGACCATAGATCTTTGACCTGGGATAAAGGGAAAGGATAAGGAAGTATATCTATGACAAAATGCAATACTCTGTAATTGATATATAGTAATTTCCAAATCCTGAATGCATCGATCCAAAGCTGAAGGGCGAACACCTATTTCAGGCATCATGCAGATAGTCAAAATGCAGAAAGGCATAATGGTAAAAGTTATAATGCAAACAGGCATAACGCAAAACAGCATAATGCAAATAGGTATAATGTAAATAGACATAAAACGAAAAGGCACAACGCAAATAAACAAAGTACAAAAGACAACGCGAACAGGCATAATGTGAAAAGGGATAATGCAAATAGGCGTGACGCGAAAAGTCATAATGCAAATGGGAATAACTCGAAAGGTATCACTCAAATAGCCATCACGCAAATAGACATCACACAAATAATCACAACACGACATAATCAGCAGTCGAAGGACCTGGGCATGCACCAAAGTCGAACCAAGAGCCTTCGTTAAAAGAGCGTATCTTTCTTGAGAGATGGTGTTCGAGCGGGCGACATCTTCTTCCAATCACAATGTCTTGGCTTAATATTTGAGGAGAATTCTTACTGAACTATTATGAAAGGAAGAAAATGGCTTCGAAAGTGATTATGTTTCCTTTTGACTTGAACAATTAATTGACGTCGTTTTAAGGGCTGAAACTATTTCCCGTAGAGTGCACAGCTATTGTAATCTCTATTCTTCGAAGAATGACAGAAAACTTCTACCATGAAGTGAATGCTACGTGGGTACCTGCTGTCTTTTATACGTTTTTTAATATATGTTTTTTTATATCTGTGAAGCAGAAAATGCATAATTTGCAGCCATGTTCAAAAGAGTGCTATCTGAACCATCGGCACAAGTTTCTGCAAGCGCTAGTTTTGTCTTGTTTCCAGCAGTGATTACCCACCCCTCCCCCACTCCCAACTACATACCCATGGATCCTCCTCTTCCATTTTTTTTGGCGTTTTGCCTTTTTGCATTATGCCTATTTGTGTTATGCCTTTTCGCATTATGTCCATTTGCATTATGCCTTTTTGCGTTAATCCTTTTCGCATTATGCCTATTTGCGTTAGGCCTTTTCGCGGCATGTCTTTTTGCGTGATGCCTTTTCGCGTTATGCCTACATGCATTTGCGTGATTAGTTTTACCATTATGCCTTTCTGCATTTTGACTATCTGCATGATACCTGAAACGGGTGTTTGCCCTTCAGCATCGGATCCATGCATTCACGATTTGGAAATTACTATGTCAATTATAGAGGACTACATTTTGTCATAGATATACCTCCATAAAAGTACGTATGCTGTGAAATTGGATTGCGATGCATTGGCCAGTCCTTGATGTCATAATATGCTTAGGGTAAAAGGAAATACTTACACCTCGTCCTTTGTTTCCTGGATCTCCTTGGTCTCCTTTTAACGCCTGGAGAACAAACAACAAATTCATTTCTCATGGGTTAACAGACACACAAACCGCTAACGTGAACGCATCCCGTAATAGAAAAATATAATTTTTCAAGGACTTCTGCCAACACATATACAACGTTACTTGTAAATCAAACATAGATCTGGATCATAAGAAACTACATATACCAGCTGTCCATGCAGACACTGTTTGCTTCGAATGCTTTCACAAGTACTAAGAGTTGAGTTTCTGTAACAATCTTAAACATTCGTTTTAACTCACCGGATCAATTTGTATTGGTGTACCTGAAACAGAGGAAAAATTTGTGCAAGGTTAAAGATTCACTTTGAATTATCATTAAATAACGAAATAACAAAAGAAAAAACACACAGCTGTGGAGGAAAAGCGCAATTGCCGCGGGACACTGAAAACTACCGACTGTAAAATGAAAATTCGGTTAGCCTAAATTAGGCCTAAACAACATTCGGTTAGCCTAATTAGGCCTAAATAACATTCAGGTTAGCCTGTTTACGGTTAGCTCTCAATAATAGTGGAGGTAACACTATATTTTACCCCTGGTCTGCACGGTTTTCACTCTCCGTTTTGGCGTGACCGAATTGCCGGGCAGAGTCCAGGACCTCGATTCCATGCAGATATCCATACAACCGTTCTAAAAAACTGATAAATGGGAATTTCCCCTCGTAAACACAGTCTACATAATTTCGAAAGCCAGGTAAGTTAAAAGGTTATTATTTCCTGTTTTTTTTTTTTGTATGTGCGCGTTAGCCTGTGAGCAAGCTCTCGGAGTGGCGGGGTGCTCCTTCGGTCTTCTTCCTCCCACCCGCCAATGCGAGAGCTCTCATGTGTGTGTGAAAAGAAGATAGGGAATTGTCTTCATTGACTTAAAGCTCTTAAGCTTATAAAAATACTCTTGGCAAACACTTGGCGGATTTTCCAATATCAAGTTTTCGAGCCTATGAAACGAGTTTTCAAACTTTTTTCAGTAAGATAAAAAAGCAGTAATCTTTCTCAGGACTCAAAGATGTATTGTCACAGCATCACGCAAACAATTCCAAGTGTCGGTGATCTGAGGAAAACCAGACGAGTTTTTAAAGAATGTTTCGAGGTTGCAAGCTTCTTGCTCCATCAGGGAACTAAAAATTTTGCGAACGTTTTCATCAGCCTTGAAATTTGACTGTCGATTTTGGGGAAGTTTTTTTGCGATACTATGAAAGGTTATTCTTTCAATGGGGCATTTTTTGGAAAGGGCCGCTTAATAAGCTGCCGTGGAGCCGTTTGAAGCCACATTGGAAAAGGAAAAGACGGGATGCCCCACAATGTCTAACGGCCTGGTTTCTTCTCCTATTTTCTGTTACAAATCTAAATCCTGAAAATGCTTTAGAAATCGTTTATGAAAGTTGACTGAATGGGTGATTGTCTCCTATGGCATGGAATGCAGTACTCGTAATACGATATAAAACTGTTCAAGCCGAAGATATCCGCAGCCGTGCATGTAAAAGAGTTTCCAGACTTTCCACGCTTATTTGCTTTACTTTTTCAAGTGGTGTTGTAAATAGATATTGGATTTGTTTTGCACGAAAGAGTCATGTTGACATTGAAAACTTTAATTTAGTAAGAAAGCATGGAAGCAAACCCTTTGATATCGCTGTTACTCGGATTAGGTCTCGAATACCATGATGCAGATCTGAAATTAACTTGAGCACACAGACTTCACTTTTTTCAGGAAATGTTTAACGAAAGTTTCAGACCAAACCCAACGAAGCAGGGCTTCTTTAGGAAATAACTTATCTTAAAGTAGACAGGCAAGTAGGCTAACATTTGGGATAGCTTTTCTGGGAAACAATAAAGCATTGATAACCTCCTGCAAATTCTAACAATAATTCATTCAAGCACAGAAGTCATTTCTCTGCATTGAACCAGCGAAAAAAAGCCAGAAAAATCCTATCGCATCAAGTGAATATTGACAATCCACGGGAACAATTGGAAACGAAGAAGCAGACATTTAACTTGAGGGATTTTCTCGGTTTGCGCAGGCGAGCCAAGAATTCGAGGTTGATGAAATGAAACAGCACTTACCATCACCCATTCCGCCGTGCTGAGCATGTGTTTTGCAGATCCATAGTGCGAGATAAACAGCCAACGCTATTTTAGAGTCAAAGAACCCCATTTTTTCAACCCAAATCGCTTAGAAGGGTCGAAACATGAAGGATCAATGGACAGCCCTGGGCTTGTGCGTGCTAAGACAGTAAGTAATGCCGCACCGCGCACTGCTCAGCTAGCATTTCACACCCTAGACACTGTTATGAATGAAGGTTTTGTATTATGTTTCTGGCAAATGACAAACGTTTGTCGTCTGGGATGCAATACAAGCTTTGCGGTGTCAAATGATATGGCCAACGCGTACGTAACTAACAAAAGAGCGCTGTAACACAACGTTTTTAAAACTGAAATTTTCTTTACATGTCATTTTACATTAAATGTGACAAATCGAATACTGAATCCAGCGACTGTCGAATCCTGCAAGAAAATATTTTGAGTGTGCCGAACATAATTTCAAGATCCAGAAAAATATATGAAAAGGAGTCACGTGATTTGCCCAAAAGTGGGAATACGATAATTTGATTTGTCTGATATTGAATTGAACAAACCATTCAGGATCATTCAATGAAAAAACCCAAAGAAAACCCTGAGCTCATAAGGTACTCCTTTACAATTCAAAGCATTTACATACATGGTAATATCAGGAGCTACTCCTGGTAAAATGAAAGTGTGGGATTAACTTTGCATCTGGTATGGCTTTGTTTTTTCGGAGCTTTGAAGCCAAAGCGTGACCGTAGACAAACTAGAATGAATGCCCTCTTTATATATTTTTAAAATTTGTCTTGATTTTCACATTCAACATCGAAGTTTTATATCAAACATTAAAGTTTTAAATTTTTCAACGGTGTTATCGAAATTAAAAAAAAAAAAGTGCTAGGCCACCAAATTGTTTCAAGATATTTTCGAACATTTGCTTTGGCAAAAATTGGGGACTCGAACACAGCCCTAACAAATGGCCTGGGGCCGGTTCGTGAAAGGTGTAAGAGCTCTATTCTAGGGATAAATGTGCCTTATTCCGGCACATTTAACCCTGGAATAGAGTTATTACCCCTTTCAGGAACTGGCCCCTGAAATAGTGCTAGCCAAATAGCAAAACGTTTCCTACTGAAAGGACCGGCAGTGTAGTAATCCTTTTCCAATGGAAACTCGATGTTTCCCGTAGAAAATTAGAAGAAAGTATTGCTTGTTTGCGTGATTGATTTCCGCGCGCGCGCTCAGCTGGTGCGTGACCAATTCGTGTTCTCGTGAAGGTCGAGTGCGTATTTATAGTCTGAAATTTTCAGCCGTCTCCTCCCTCAGAGCTTGAGGACGGTGCCTACTAATTATCTCTGAAAAATGCGTAGTTACCCCCAATTTTATTTTTGGATTCCAAGAGCACTTGCTAAATTCTCCGCCTATTTTTAAACCGCGCAAAAATATCCCTGCATTAGTAAGCACCACCGATAGGAAACCAGAGTATCTCGAGATGCGCAGCACGTATGCGCAACAACAACAATGGGCACCGTCCTTTTGAGCCGCGGAGGGCAGCCGGAAGTGAGCTGTTTTCCCTTTTAACTTATAATAATAAAAGTTTAATTCTCAAGAAACAGCGCATACAACAAAGTCTCGATGCTCTTTACAATGGTAAAATATCGAATATATATGTATATATAAGGTAAGAATAGAAATATATAACCATAAAATGAAAAAATAGGTAAATAAAATATGTATAGAAAAAAAAGAAAGTAAATTAGTCAAAAACTTTTGAACAAATATGTCATTAACTCAGACAGG
>NC_090883.1:41625376-41630376 GCF_036669925.1 Montipora capricornis
ATTGGAGTACATGTAAATGCACTCTACTCAACTTCGACTGGTGGTAGACAGAGTAAAATCTATCACGTCTCACTCCCAGGAGTCAATGGGTTCACAACAATCAACAATCCTTTGTCACTTACCTTATATTCGTTTATTGTACTATGATGTTGTTGATGGGAATGTGGATGAGTTTGACAAAAAAACCAATGAATCCCATGATGGCAAAACCTATGGCTGTAGCAAGGGCTATTTTCTGAAATTCTAAGAACCAGAAAAGAACACTTACTTAATAACCTACAATAACAGACATCGCAATATGTTTGCTGCCGGAATAGACAGAGCGGCATACACATATAGAATGCTAAAGGTGGTAATTCAATAACTGTAACGACAATAATGTTGAATAAGCTGTGTTTAAAATTTTGACATCGTGAGTTGTACAGTGGTAGTACATGTAGCTTTATGTTATGATGGCACACTACAAAACCTCTTGAAGTGTGACGTCTAGTGCTTGATGAATTATCTTAAAGTTATGTCACTCACTACACACATTTCAATAAAGAATTGCATTCAAAGAGAGGTTACTTGTATTTTGTGTGCACAGGATATACAAATATTTTTGCTGCCGCAGTGAGTGAGCCTGAAGAGTACGAACTAGGCAGCTCTCTAATTGGGAGAAGAACTCATGTTTCTTCGAAACGCAAGGGATTGTGGTCACAGTAAGAAAAAAGGATAAGGAATTAAGATGCGTGGTACAATCTTGTTTCTCAGAAGATTAGAGCTTCTTGTATCGTCAAACTACAGAATGATTCACTGTCACACAAAAAAAAAATTGAAATTGTTCAACCATCTTCAATGGAAAAGGGGCAAGAACTTCAAATACTGCAGGAAACAAATCTTGTAACCACCTCTCAAATGCTCAGATCTGTGCGGTACATTGTTTCCGAGTTATTTGTCGAAGCATTTCACCCTACTTTTTGTCTTGTATGGACACGCCATGTGGTCCACCAATATGGCGGCCAGTAATCAATGAAAACATTTGAAGTTTACATTGTACTTTGCAATGAAAGCCCTTACTTTTCGCTCATGAGATAAAATACAGGTGAATGAACACATCCCCTAGGCCTAATGTACTTGACAGGCTCAAACTGCAGAGATTCACAGGGATTGACAATTTTTTCGACCAAATTAAATTTGGATGTATTGATTTTGGGTCAGTGCTTGAAATTAGCCGTCGTCCAGTCATCTCAGACAACCAGAAAGTTTACCTGGCGACTAGTTTTTGGACAAATGAAAAAGTTGGTTGCCCAAAGAAAAAAAATGGACAACCCGGCCAAAAATAGAAAATGTAAGCTTATTACATAAGCAGCACCCGACTCACTCGACGGTTTTCTGTTGTCAAGGTCTGATAGTAGTGTGAAGTTAACAATAATCAATTTGCCGCAGTTGAGCATTTTCCCATGTTTTGAATATCTGTGGCTTTTACAAACAAATTGTCAGATAGAAAAATTCACATGAAGCTGGCAACGGAGATCCAAGACTCCACTTTTTGAAACTGCTAAAACTTAAACCAAGACTCCCACAAAAAAAACACAGGTGGACACTTAAGCTCCGACGACGTATGATTGCATCTCGACACAGCGTGCATTTAATCCCAAGGGGGTTTCCCAATTTATCAGGGCAACCAAATTTACAGGCTTCGTTGCCCAGCTTTTGAAACAGGGACAATCTGGAATTTTTTTTAATTTCGAGCACTGTTTTAGGTTATGTGAAGTTTGATTTATTTGAGGAGAATTTGTTTTCCGAAGAGCATAACTGTGTTGTCGAACGAGTTTCAGAAACAGAGAGATCATTGCCTTAAGTGCTGTACAGAACACTTCGAAATGCACCAATATCGCCTTACCATGTTTCGTGACTACAGTAAGTCCCCCGTTCCCGTTGGCAAGCTCAACTTTTTCTTGTGACTTTCAAATGAATTGATTTCCTTGATCACTGTCAAATAAGGACAGTCACGCAACACTATTTGTCACATCATTTATTTTCAGAGATGTATCCAGAGTGCGTCATTGCGTCCTGGGACGCACTCGTTTTCCTTTTGGACGCATAGAATATGGAACAAAGGGTCCACTTGGACGCAGAAAAAAAATCGAATGTTTATGCAAATTACCAACGCCAGGAAAGACATGCGAATGGCGTATTTCACAAGGAAATTGAACATTCTCTTTTCTCACAACGGAGAAATGATTTAGTTCCTTAAATTTCAAGGTTAGCTGCTATTTTCGGATTTTTGTAGTCCAATAATTTCATTTTGTCAACCATTATGTCCAGCTTCAGAAGTCGAGTTTTGAATTCGCACGTGTTGCGTGACATGATCTGAGCTGTTTTTTACGTGAGACAATCGGCGACACTTTCGATCTGCCGCCAGTGATAATAAAACATTTCGGTCGAAGTTCAGTTTGTTGCATGCTTTCCAAGTAAATTTCAAGCATTAGTTCGCTTATCGTGAGCGAAATAACAGAGAATCCAAAGGCAAAGTATGTTAAATTTTTGTTTTGTGCGACCCTGTTGATAAAAAAATTAATTCCGGGCGCGCACGTGTCATCGTCGTCTCGGTTCTTGTTTTGCACGTAACTTGTCTGTTTTGCAAATTATGCAACTTTTTTCGGAGTTAGTGTTATAATTAACATGTTGAACATGAAACTTGAATGTATTCAATTGCTTGATTATTAACATTGGCCATGGCGAAGCCACGGTCACACGGGCCGACGATGAACTGTGCATCGATCGCTAACATTTGTTTACTCTTTTGTTCCTAAATTATGCCTCAAGTGTAGTTAAAATAAATGATGCTCTTTTACGGAAGATTGAGATTCAGTTCTGTTTTTATTTCTGTGGAGATCTAGATCATTTATCAACTGGAGCCAACAGTTCCTACAGCATACGGATTTCAATGTGATCGATGGAGCTTTGACAGTAGAAATCTGAAAGGGTACTGCAGTAGCAATTAAGAGGCAATATATCGCATATTAATTCTTGAATATTAATTAGCTGGACCCCCAAAATTTTGCAATGGACCCCCAAATTTTTCAAAACGGGGTCCAGAGGACCCCCAAATTTGAAAACCTGGATACATCTCTGTATTTTGATTTATCCAATCAGAAACTCTCTCAAATGTAATATCCAATCAGCGAACAAGTTCAATTTTTGACCTGATTTCCTGCTTGGAACTAAGGATTGGGACTTGTTTCACCAGAAGTATGTTTTTTCAGTCCTCAGTCATTGCCTCCAACTTGAGTAGCACTATCTCCCACCTTCGTAAAAAAAAATCCTCTGGTACCCAAGTTAATGTAATTTTTGATGAAATTTTTATTACTGATGGAATCGCTTTGAAGAGGTCTTAAACGAGACAGCTTTCAAAAGTTCAATATTTGTCCTCTTTCAATCACTTGGACTGGTCCATTTTTCAGCAGAATCCGAATACAAAAGAACAACTGATCACGACAAAAGTGAGGAGGCGCTCACAAAGTTCAAAGTTTTGAGGAAAACTGAAACAAATTGGTAAGGATGGATCAAAAGAAGTAAGCTTACTATACCTACCAGAAATAAAAATAGAGGGGGAAAATTACTATTGATCGACATATTAAACTTGCATGCGTATTACGTCAGGAAATCAAATTCGTGTGCAATAAAAACTTAAAAGAGTGGCTTGAATCGAGAATTCTTAACCAAAGATGACTTTTAAAAATATGCTTTAAGCCATATGTAATCATAACAAGGCAACATAACGAGATCAAATACCTTTTCTATCTGGCTTTGTGCATCTTTTCACAAGTCTCATTGAATCTTTAGCGAACTGTTTGCATGGTTCGAGAGCATTGGTAATCTGGTCCATTTTTCCGATGGAATCCTTTCAGATACAAAG
Organism: Montipora capricornis; assembly: GCF_036669925.1. Classification (NCBI taxonomy): domain Eukaryota; kingdom Metazoa; phylum Cnidaria; class Anthozoa; order Scleractinia; family Acroporidae; genus Montipora; species Montipora capricornis. Next base: position 41,629,281 of record NC_090883.1, read on the forward strand.
ACAAACGTTAAGCAAAAGGTTCAGCAAAATTAACAAAAACCATGTAAAAAATGAAGACAAGAGAGAGGTTTTTTCTTACGATAGAATCTTTCCTCACAGATCGATGCCGTGTCACTTTGAAAGGAGGAACAAAGTTATGAGTTGCATTATGGGAAGGGTGAAATTCATCCGCTGACCTCAAGGTAATAAAACGCAACGCTCAACGCATTTCCGCTGTCTTCGGACCTGTCTTCGTGTCTTCGCCAGTTCAACAACCAAATGACTTTTTGTTAATTTTGTTGCAAACTACCCTCAAGAGGCTCAGGTTGTTTACCATTTAGAAAACATTTCTGGCGGAAAATCCGGTTGGTTCGTTCCACTGGAAAATAGGAAACTTAAGCACACGCGTATTTGAGACGCGGACGGCAACCGGAAGTGGGCTGTTTTCCCTTTTGACTTGTCTTCAGACAGCTACATTTATATCGTCAAGTGTCTTTTCTCTTTTAGAGATGATTAGTATAAAACTCTTGTGGACACCACTGTCCTGGGACGCAAAATGTTCCCTTTCCGGTTGCCGTCCGCGTCTCAAAAACACGTGTGCTTAAGCTCCCTAATCTCCGGGAGCAGCGAGACGTCTGAAAAGGTAGTCCTGTTTTCCCGTTGGAAACTTTCCGATGGAAACGTGTGTTCCATTTACAAGTTTTGAAAGGTCTCACCAGTTCCAGGCTATTCACGGCCATATTTCTAATTTTGGTCAGTAAAATCGCAATCACCGGGCGGCGAACGGACTTGAGTTAAATGGAACACGTTTTTCACCCCATGGAAATTTCCACCGAAATTTCCGGAATTTTTTTGTAAATGGTAAACAACCTCAGTGTTCGTTATTTCCTTTGTCACCATCTAGAACTTTTTACAGCGGAGCTCCGCGCACAGTTAGTTTTGGTATGACGTCATCTTACGGCCCCGTCAGTCCAACTGGCGGGAACCCGCGTTTTTTTTTTTTTGGCGGGAAGTTGCATGGCCAGCGGACCGTCTTTTGACACTGCGTTTAGAACAGACAAAAATGTTGAAGACAATAAAAAAACAGGCTAAGCACAGTATTTTTTTGACATGTCGT
>NC_090883.1:41637876-41645376 GCF_036669925.1 Montipora capricornis
AGAAAATAACGGGTTAAAAAATTTTGTTTCCGTTGGACAACCATAAAAATGCCATTCTGGTAGGAGCACATGAACTCGGAGCGTACAACTTCATCGTCTTTGTGTGACTGCGTTTTTACAGACCGAGTTATTTTTAGAATGATTTTCTCACGAAACCAGGCTTTTCATGTAATCACAAATCTTTCATGAGAAATCAATACCCATAGGATTGAGAATGGTCACTCGTAAAAACCAAATCTTTATTTAAGAACTCGTCTTAAAATAGCTTGATCTGTAAAAATGCCGTTACATAGACTTAGTATATTGTAGGCTCCTGGTTATTGATCCTGACTCGTCGTTGAAATCTGGAAAAGAAAAGGAAAGAGAGTATCTGGAATTTGATCACTGACGCCACGCTTTTAATTCGTAAAATTGTAAATGGTTTGAACCCAGGAGTCATATCATCATTAAGTAAAGCACGATCGTTCGGGTGAGTGTAGTCCTGAGAAGGAATATTTGAGATGACATTGACTGACGTTTCGACAACCTGAGCGGGAAGTCATCTTCAGTCATCTTCTTTACTCTGAAGATGACTTCCGCTCAGGTTGTCGAAACGTCAGTCAATGTCATGTCAAACAGTCCTTCTCAGGACTACACTCACCCGGACGATCGTACTTCACTTAGTGATGACTTTTAATTCGAGAACCTCTTTGGATTTTTGGACAAGAACTCAGTTGAAAGATGATCAGTTTATGTAAGTAGAAAGATGAATGAAACCTGTAAAAGTAAAGTAAAGTAAAGTCACTTTTATTTAACATCGGTAGGTCCTTCAGTTGTTGTTGAGTTTACAAAGTTTGACACAGCATAAATTTAAGATCCGAGGCAGTCTTAAGGTATTCGTCGAAAAAAAAACAATTTTGGAAAAACGCATTTTATTTTGGAACACGTTCTGCAAACATTTTCCCTTCATAAATTACGCGATATTGCCATTCGTCAGTCAAATTTAGCCCCTTTTCTTTCAAGGACACGATTTCGATGTCTTCATAGTCTTATATTTTTCTTGTTATTATAGGTCTGGCCTGAGATCCACTGTTCGGTCTATAGGTCTAGAGATCTATAGGTCTGGCCTGAGATCTACATGACTGGCGTTTAAATCGCGTCAATGCGTGCAACGTTCAAGATAGGGGAAATTTGACGGCTAGGTCCTTCATGTGATGTACAGAATTCTTCTCGCTCCAAGAAATCCTAAAGCAAGGTACATAGCAAGAGAATACATGAGGTAAGAGAGCCAATTTTTCTGTGTCCCGTGATAATAATTATTAGTATAATTACATAAGTGACTACTGAAAATTCTTTGCGCTGATTGGTTGCACCTGAGGTGAAATTACGCGATAATCATCCTAAGTAGTTTTTTTTCAAAATGGCTGCGATTCGTTTTATGTAGGTGACAGACGAAGAAATTAATTGTTTTAAAGAAAAGTCATATTTAAAAAAAAATCGCCTGTGTAATTATACTAAAACAATTATTCACCTCAGGTTCGGTAAATATCGATGAATAAAAGCCTCGACTTCGTCTCGGTTTTTATTCACCGATATTCACATCGCCATCGGTGAATAATTAGTTGTTCCCATGACCGCACGGTCCACTTTTACACGAACTGACCAATAAGGTTTCGTCCTTGAAATAACCACGCAGTATAACACAGAACTAACAAAAGATTTCCCTTGATTTTCTTCGGTATAAAGCCAAATATGAGGGTTTTCCTCTGTTATCTCAGTCATATTCTCCTGATCCACTGGATAAAATCACTGTCCACTGGATAACTCAATTGGTTTTGCTAGTGTTTATCCGCTGGATAGTGATTTATGTGGTGATAGCGTTATCCACCTTTTGAACAACCGAGGCCTGGTGTTTATGCCCTATGAAAGTTAACAGGCGCCAAAACAGGAGAATTTTCAATTCCTATGTCAATTATTTTTATTTTTGTTGTTTTGCGTTTGGTGACGATAATTGTTGGCAATGCCGTTTACCATTCAGTTTCGAATTAGGGCTGGCAAATTGTTGTTGTACTCAGTGAAATGTACGATAAATGTGGTTAACAGCAGTGGCGAAGAACACAGCAATATATAAACTCAAATCACTGAATACTTTTTATGAATTTTTAGCAAACAGAACATTTTATCCCGAAATTTACATTTTTTCTGCGCATCACGGCAGAGGATATTTTGCTTTTGTTAAACAATTAATTAGAGAGAGAAGTCAAAGCTGAGTGCCTATATGGCATAGATAGGTCAGTGGTGTGAGAATAACAAATCAAGTTGTGTTGTTAAAGGCTGACGTAACAAAAAAATGCGTTTGTGGATGTTGTTTTACACTTAAGTAAGAAAAGCATGCAGAATCCCATCGTACAAGCGTTTGCTGTGAACTTATCCCTAAATCTTGCTATATACCATACTTTGGTGGCCGGTAAAAAATTAAATTATTGTCAGTATCTGTAAGATTTTAGGCACAAAAATAAGGAAAGAAAAAGAGCACTGAGCTAACAAAGAAAATGACTTCATTCAATACTGCTGCGCGCACCAATTGAATACTCTACTCACTACGTTGCTCGCACACAGCTGAAGAATTTGCGGTTGGTAACCCGTTTAGACATGCCTATCAAGAAACACAATGTGGAGTAGAGTGTTTCGTGTGAGAAAACGGAGCGCTAGAATAGAAAGCAGATGCGGGCATTCAGAGATGCACACTGAAGCAATCATCATTTCAAAGACGCTGATATCAGTTGACCTTGAGAACACCACAACACAGCCAGAATGGACTATACTAATCTCCTTCCCCAGCCTAGTTAGCATTTTGTACCCATGGTTCTTAAACTTTTCACTTTCTTGCATGCATACTGTTGTTGATATTTTGGCTTTAGAGATAAGAAATTCGAATTCTTTTAAGCCAGTTAATAAAGTTCAGCGTTAAAACGGGCTAACTATATTACGGAATGAAAATGATTCCACTTCATACTGAGCAAAGTAGCTTACTCAGTACAGTATAGCATGCTCACCTTGAAAGCCAGGAGGATTTCTGCCGTAATACCACGTTGGAAAACAAACCGTTGGTTCGCGAGCGTGGAAGCAGTTTGGAAGAGGATTACAGCAGTTGTTTATGTTCTTCCCCCACATCATGGGCTGTACTCTTGGAAGTAATATTGGTCTTCGAACAGTCGTCGTCTGCACCTCATCCTTAGGTTTCGGTTTTGTTGTTTCTTTAGAAACACCTTCATTTAAGATATCGTCAATTCTGAATGATTTATTTTGCATCTTTTCGACAGGAATGATCTCCAAGTCGTAAGCTCAGTCCATGTATCTTGATGATGAATTTAGACGACTGCAGCGCTGGCACCGTGTGTCTCTTTATAAATCGATGTACACTCATGTTAATGTTATTCTACCTATCTCTTGTCCACACACAATTTACAAATTCCATTACCAACCACGTCTATGATTGGCAGCCTGAACGACAATTAGTTTCTAATCTTTTGTTAATGAAAGCTGATGAATTCTAAATAAAGCCAAAAGGAGAAGGATCACGCCCTAATTAGCATTAATTTAGATATAATTTGTAGAAAGGTCTTAATCACTCACATTGCCGTTTTGATTGTCGTATTACCAGCGTATCAGTGAAAATATCAATCACTCTCTCATGCAGCTTGTCACCGAAAATGAACAATGGGATCTCATATCCGATATTCAGCCTTCGCCGTTTTGTTGCTTGGGATATAGAGTCAAATAAAAAAAAAAGCCTAGTTACATGGAGGGAAAGTGAAACAGTTTTGGGATTAAGATAGAATTCCTCGATAAGACCTTTTGTTGGCTTTTAGATTTAAATAGATTTTCAAAACCGCATTTTGTAAGCTTTTCTCTGGCATTCTTTCGTTTCCCTGTTATTGTCAGACCTGTCATCCAAAATTAGCGATTCCTAAATGCTCAGCTTGGGGTATTAAGGAGTTAGTTTAAGAAATCAAATTTAGGAAATGCAGCTATTAGAGAAAGATTTCTCAAATAATTTGCACAGTTTAAAAGGCCCACACTCCAAAATGCGAGACTACAAATATCTTGAGTTGCGTCCAATCCTGTACCGCGCAGGCGAGTTTGCAAGCAATCTTAAGCCAGCATTTGCGTTGCTTTCTAATAAACCTTCGAACTCTGTGTATACAAATAAAGTACACATTAAAACCTGGGTGCCTTATTTAAGGTACCCACACAAAAGCTGTTTGTTTTTCTGTGCCACCGTTTCAAATTCCCTTCAACAATTACAGATAAAGAAACAAACTTAGCCGATTTTGATTTTCATGCAAATGAATTAAGCGTGGGATAAAAGAATTACCTTCTTTGTCCTGATCTAGGTAGTGTTAGGACATCTCGGCTTTGAACAGGAAATCGCTTGCTCTTTAATCTTCCGCTGTAAATAAACTTCGCCTTTTGTCCGCCGCAGCTTTTCTTTACGTACTGATCTCGTGTCACTGAGTCCTTTTATTGGAGATGGAAATTGAATTTAAATCAACTTTTTATGGCACTATTGGAGATGGATTTGCGATGTTTTTTATCTTTGTATCTCAATTAAAGTAATCTTCTTATTTTGGAGGGTTAACCAACATAAAACGATTGGTAAATGAGATAAAATCGTTGGTTACCGCTAGGAGACTTAGTTCTCTTTCCAAGTTATTCAAGAAGTTTTTATATCTCCTGTTTGGCTAATCACATCACAAAACTCTACATCACTCGCGGTTTCTTGACGACCAGCATTTCTTGTACGAGTTGTTTGGTTTGGAGAACAAAAACAAACGATAAAATATGATTTCTTAAAGTAATCACAAGCTACTGGCTTGTCTGAAAAGGCAAAACGTAAAGCTCTTCCTTCTACGAGAGTTCAGTTAATGTAATTTGCGATGCAATTGTGTTAATTTTAGTTGATCTATTGATTACTAAAGGTATGACAGGAACGATGAATGAACATTTGAATGTCTTTAGCCTATATCACTCTTTAAAACAACTGTGGCAGGTTAAGGAAACCTCTTTTCTCCTCTCTCTAACTGAATTCTATTGTTGCATCAAAAGAAGGATTGATGCCGCTTAGGACTGAGTAATACCGTGGCAGTCAAAATGCCATTCGGCAACAGAAATCATCCATATCCTTTCTGGGAATATTATATGCCCAGAATGATTAATTTTAGGGGCAAGAGTTCTTTCAAGATACAAACAACTGCGTTATCTTTATATTTGGCTGAACCAAGAAAGCACAAGAAAACGTACATACCAACAGTTTGTATAACTTGAGCGATTGTTGAAAATGATTATTTTACGAATTGGTACTTTTTTTCATGGTGAAGTACTATGTGGTTACAACTACCTTCTTCTGTGCTGTATGGTTAAAGAAGTTCTTTCAAGTTCAGGCAAATAATCTTAACTCAATTTTTTTTCTACTTTTCATCCTGCGTTTTCTTTATCTCAAAAAACTGGTAATTTCGGTTTAAATTGACTGCAGAACAATGCCATGCCTTGTTTGCAGCTACCTAGGATAAATATACACACTAAATTACAGCTTTCTTGTGACGTTTAGATGGTCTAAGATGGCTGTTTGTTCTCAGTATTCAACTCCCTCGGCTTCACGCTCTCCTTTCCAGTTAAGGACGGTGCCTACTAATTCAAAGGTTTTTTTTTTTGTTATTGAAATCCAAAAAGAAAATTGGGGTAACCACGCATTTTTCAAAGACAATTAATCAACAAAATTTGAAAAAAGCTTTAAAATGCAAAGCACTGTATGGCGTTTTTTTCGGCCAAATTGAAGCTTAATTATCTCTGAAAAATGCGTGGTTACCCCCAATTTTCTGCTTTCTCCGCATGGTTTTGAACAGCGCAAAAATATCCCTGTATTAATAAGCACCACCCACAGGTAATCCGAGTATCTCGAGATGCGCAGAACGTATGCGCAATAACAATAGTAGGCACCGTCCTTAAAACTGCTCCGTTGGCGAGATAGGAGAGAATGTTTCACCATGCATGCTGAAGCAGTGTCTCGCGGCATGCATAAAACAAAATCGTCATGAATATCTTTGTCAAAAAAGCAGCATAAAACGTCTTTCTGTTGAGAGGAAATTAGACTGACCTGAAATATCACTCTTCAGTGAAAGAAAAGCAGTACGAAGCTAAAAGGTCGGTGATAAATCTTTTAAATTATCCAATATGATGGGAAAATTGAATTATAATCTTCGATGTTTATTACATTGTTGAACGGAAATCCTCCTAATACATTGGGTTTTTAAGTTTGGAAGACCTAATTTAAATCAGCATCATAGATGTGGCAATTGATATCACAAAATTTAAAACGGCTACTAGCCTTAGAACGATGTCAATTTTTGCAACAAGAAATGACGAACTATTATCGACCTCTTGATTACAAATTTTTGAAACATGCGTCCGTGCCTTTCACTCACATCGATCTGCTGTTATGTGCTGGAATAACCAAGAGATGTCAGCGAACCAGGCATAAATGAAAAGAACTCCCGAGTACGATATAATAAAGGCACGCAAAAAGTGTGACAACGAGTAGTCACCCTTTTTCACTATTATTTAATTGGTTTTACACTCTTACATTTACTTAAAGATTAAGTTAAGCAGTTCGTAAAGCAAGCTTACTCTCTTTTATGGCCACTCAGGTATTGACCTTGATTAACTTCGAACTCCAAGTTCCACCGTAGACAACAATTGTTGACTTTCTTGATTTACTGGATTCTTTTCACTCTCTTGATTTTCTGTACATGCAGACGTCTCGGAAGACAGACTTCCGCTCGTCTAAAAATAACTTTCGTGGACATGACATATCCCGGCTAACGCCCTGAGCCTCCCTCTCTGTCCCCTCATTTTCTCTTGTTATAGCTTCTTCGCAGTATCGTATGAGTTTAATCACAGCCGGCCACGAGGGTAAGCCCTCGGGCAAAAGAGTTATTACTTACAAGCCTGCTTTTATACTTTAACTGTAAGCATCTAGAATATTCTGTTGCTATTTCGAATGTATTACAAAGATTACTTTTTGTGGAAACTGCTGAGTCACATGAAAGAAATATCTGGAATATTACAGATTGTAAGACAATTCTAAAACGGTCTGGAATTGCACGACAGATAAACTAAAAGTAATTCTGATCCTCATAACACTGTGCTTTCAGTTGATATCCACCCTTAGTCAACTCGACCTATCAAAAATTCAAGAATAGATTCTTTGATCAAAATTTTATCGTTGTGGGGAGTCCGGGTAACTCTCACTGAAGAATCTTTAAATTTATCAGAACTAAAGATTGCAATACGACTGAATTTTTTATACGAAAAAGAGGCTATTCAAAATACGTATGAAAGTAATTATTAAAGTTATTATTGCCACAAAAAAAAATCACGATTCACCGAGACAGGAAAATGTGGTTTTATCAGTTGATACAGCGGTTTTCAATTGAGTTTCATAAAACAATTACCAAAGAA
>NC_090883.1:41662876-41685376 GCF_036669925.1 Montipora capricornis
TACAACTGAAATAATCAAGTCAAAGTAATTCAGGAAAAGGTTACTAAGGCATGTTGCAAAAAGTCAGAGTATTTTTCCGAGACATTTTGCTGAAATTTCCAAATTATTTTTTCTTCTAATGGACTTCCCATTAAATTTTTTCTCAAGATTCCTTTCTTTTAAAACCTCAACAAACAACAAAAGAGTCTCACTTAATTACAGCGGTGAGATCAGTTGTATGTTTGCTTTTGTTTACGAGCATGCTTGCCAGTGGTCTTAAAGAAAACATTCCAAAAAAAAGGAATCAAAAGAATCACAAACAAAACTATCTCTTTTCGACCTTGGAATTAAAAACAAAGCGCCTTTAAAGGCATCTGCCATCCTCCAAACTCTTCCCATGGTGTACAAATAATTGCAAGACGCCAAAAAGGTAGAAATCGAAAATGCCCTATTTGCCCTCTCAAATCGCTGCAATTAAAAATGAACCATCAACTTTCACATTAGAAAAATAACCTCAGAATAAACCATTATTACTTTATTTGCTAAAAAAAAATAGCGGAATTTCTGAGTTTGTCTTTTATAAGAAAAGGAAATGATACGATGTTTCGCACTAAAGTTGAAAGGTGATCCAACAAAAGTTAATTATTTTTTCGTTCAATTGCCAATAATTCAGTGCCAACGAAAACGTTTCATCACCCAAGAAATTTTGAACCAATGCTCAAGATTCCAAATTATGAGGTAACAAGATTTCCATATGTCATCACTGCCGGACCACTTAACCATCATTTTCTGGATAACAGCATGCTTTTAAAAGTAGGGAGAAACTTAACTATTAATAGCAATAGTTTTATTCTAAAGCCTTGAAAACGATTGAATCGATTTCCGGGAAAATGACAAACAGTTAATGTTTGTATACCGCAAACACTTCACGAAGGCGTAGATCATGTGATAAAAAAGACAGGACTGTTAAATCTTCAAATGTTAACAAATTTGAGCAAATTTACCTTTATAATAAAGTTTTTTGCCTAAGGAACACCAAATGAGCAAACTCTTGTGTTGTGTAAAGCTGTACGGCATCAGAAAGACGCCACGCCCTTACTGTAAATCTCCCTCTTAAACCGAAAAACACTTCTTTTTACCAAAAGGAAATGAAGATTCAGTTATTTGGTAATCGGACATTATGGAAGCATATCTTGGAGAAATTTTCCGTGAATTACCTGTACAAATTTGAAGTATCATTTTTTTGTTTTCTCTAAGATTCTAGGAACATAATTGTCAACGCAGAACTTAATGACTCAATTTACAGATCAATGGTAAAACTGCAAACTAAGGGCTGCTAATTTCACGAATAATGCGCAGAAAACTGTTTAATATCTGCTTTCAGTCGTTGCAAACTTTTAAATTTTGTTGTTAAATTCGTGATTTTTTACAAAATAAAAAAAGCGACGCATTGAAATAGAAAATTTGCAAAATAAAATGTTTTTTCTCGATTGTTTGGGAATTTTCCTCGGCAATTTCTGTTGTAAATAACCGTTTATTAACAACTTGTTCATTATACTGTACCCATTCTCGCGGATGAGGACTTGAAACGTTAGTTCATCACGGTCAACTATTAATGGACACTATCTTGAACATTTGAGATCAGTAAAATGATCAGTAAAAATGGTCTCGATAAATTGTGTATGTAAGAGTTGCTTTGATCAAAAGAAAGCACCTTTCTTATTAATCTATACATATACATTTGATTTAGCCGAAATCAGGTTAAAAATATAAAACGGTACTCAGTGAATTTATCCACATGAATCGCTTTGCCTGCAATCAGTTATTTTAAACAACTTAAGAGTACAACTGAATCTGTTTTTGAAGTTTTCCCCAACAATCAACCTTAGCTTATGCTTTAATCGTCATAGCTATTCTTGTTCAGCTAGAGAAGAAATATTGTCTTTAACCTAAGCCTCGCAAGGCTTAGATCAGCTGAGAAAGTTCAATTCTATTGCTTATGGGACCGAAACAAGCTACTAAAAAGATAGTCAGGGAGGAACTCTTTGTCAGAGAATATTACTTACATTTTGGTAGATACACTGGAGCAGGTATAGTAACCGTTCCTGGCATGGACTGCAAAGACATGAAACGCGGCTCAGCTACAGACTGGCTTATTGCTGTGAAGCCGGTGGTTTGTTGACACGGTTGGCAATTACACACATTTGGCGGAGCAATCGGCTCACGTTTGGGTAAAGGCGGTGCCACAGAAAATGCGGATTTTCTCTCACTCTCGTTCTCTATCTCCGGCATTTTGGACTCGAGTGATTTCTTTCCCATGAGGGAGTCGACGCTAAACGATGACGAGTTTTGCATGGTAGAATCTTACGCCCTCAGTTGTGCTTCCTTTGCTAATTTGAAAAAAAGTGTTTGCTCAAATTAAGAATACACGTTTTATATGGGAAGGAAATTCAAAGGGACCTTTTATCGACGTGATGGGATCATTTGGCGCTATTATTTATGGCTCACGTCGTAAAGATAATAAATATCACTTATTAATCCAAGAGTTCATTTATTAACAAAGGTCATTATTATTCGGTTTGATACTTTGCAAGTCATTCATTATGTAATTGTTCAGTTCCAGGCGTGAAATCAATGATATATTGCGTATAACTATCTTTTCCTCCGGAAAATATACAAGTAGGAAATGTGAAATGGATAATTGTTGTGAAAGATGATTTTTTTTACTTTCGTTTTTAAAGCGCTGTTGAATTTAAGAGGTTTTATTAAATTTGTGAAATTTACACTTTTATAAGCATGGAAAGGAAGTTGCTCTAACAGAAACAATTGTTTGCGTATCACTTGATGGAAATTGCACTTTTCATGTAAAAAGAGAAGAAGAAGAATTGAAAAACATGAATACCTTTGCGATCCCAATCCCTGCGTTCTGATTGGTGGAATTTCCCAGGTGAATTCTGTTACGCTATTTGATTGGTTATGCGACCGCAGATGTCCCAGCTGCGGTTCAACTTAATTGCCGTTTGTTAGCTATTACTGCAATTTTCGCCTCATTTTATTGTAAATATACACTTCATAACAATTACCTATGACTATTTAAAAAGGAGAAATGAGCTCTATTTAACGCATACACACATATACTTCATCCGCGTTTACTGACTTAACAAAATTTTCCAAAATAAACAATCGACGCCTCGTTGCATGATGAAATCAACAGTATTTTCAGAGAGTCGATCTTTCTTTTGCCTCAAAGTATTTGTTACTCTATGTGCGGTTCATTTGAAAATTGCTTCATACAGAGCAATTTTACTTCGACGTATTTGCGTTCACCAAAACTGAGACATTACCCAACAACATAATTAAGCGTATACGTTTAAAATGTCAAGTGGAACTGATCATATTTAAGAAATTTCATTAAACTAATGGATATCCTACAATCAATAAATTTTGAAAAGAGTATTTTATCTTCAGTTTTGTAATAATGATGACGGTCTAACTTTTTAATAATCGTTCTTTAATTATTTCATTTAATTTCTTTTATCGAGAAGCACTGCTCTCCTCGACGAGGGGTTTTTCACGGAAATTATTTTTGACACAACGAAACAAGATTTCATGTTCTTTAAGAAAAAGAAAACGATCTCAAACAACTCCCTTAACAGAATGTTTACAATGACCCATGGGGTGGAAAAAATTTACCAATTTGTCATCGGAAGCCTCTTGGTTATTTATTGACGCAAAATTATCCAAACGGAAATTTCATTTCTTTTTATAATTTCGCAGACATTTTATACAGCATTATAGTTCCATGAATTACCAATAATCATTAAGTGCCCAAACGACTAACTTACTACTCAATTCTGACAAATAAAAAAAGCAAAACATTTTAATGTCAGTATTCTCTTAAGTGAAAACTCGCAGCGTTGATATATCGATGCAAAAACAAATTTCAGGGGTTGGTATCAAGATTTATCAACAAAGGCTTAACACTTTCACAATTTTGGTAAATTTAATTATTTGCAAGAGGTATGATGTTAGAGTTTGACTTTGTAAGTGAAAGCTGTTTAAATTTTTTAAAAAAATACTACAATTGTGTTACAGTTCCCTTAAAAGGAGAAGAAAAGAGCAAATACCATTTACACGAGTTTTCAAATTATATAATTTTTTCCATGCGTCCTATTGAATCCAAACAAGACAGAAAACTATTGTGATGACGAGAACTTAAAGATATTTGATATTCAAATAAAGCGGAAAGAGGCAGATAAGATCCCTTGTGTTCAGTTTACAATAGAGAGCTGGTGGAGGATGAGGGCAACATGACCACACGCCGTTCATGTTAAGCTCTGTTTCGAAGAAATAACTGTCGTATTTGCGACATAACTTTGAGAATTCCCTTAACTGAAAATTAAAATATTTCATCTTCTCTTATCTGTACGGAGAATGTATGTATGCAGTGTTTTCGTCTTATTTCAAACAGTTGTATTCTAAATCGTCCTTCTTCTTGAGCTTTCAAGCGGCCATTTAAGCGCTTTCTTGCTTCTACCAGCCGAGTCTCAATTCAGTGCGCAATCTCAAAATCCTAAATAATGTCAGTACAATGAGAAAACCCATTGCCATATGAGAATAGATTTTGTGTATTTTTCACCTTAAGGTAAACCATGTATAAAATTTCCCGCGATAGAATATTCTATTTCTAACCTTGAACTGATTCGCAAATCAGTGATCATGATTGATCGTTCGATTTGATCTTTTTTTTTTACATCATTAGATACTTATAAAAAGGACAAGTTCAATATTTGTTTGCCAGCATAGACGGCATGCATAACAAAACAACAACTTGAATGATTTTCGATACATATTTAATTTGATCTTGACCATAAATCGAAATGAGAAAATTAAATGGCTGCTCAGAGATGCGCGGACTACTCCGCATTTTATTAAAACAACTGCGCACCATTTCTAAAGGTTTAACTTGAACTGGGCGTTTGGAAATTGGTTGCCAACGAACGTGTTGACTCGCAACCCTCTTAGGATACTTTTTAAAGGATAAAAAGTTGATAAACGAGAGTAAAATGTCAAAGTTCCATTAAAAGGATTTTAGTCTTAGAACTCTGCGGGGTACTTTCAGCTTTGCTAGTTTGAGCAGCCCTATATGCAAAAAACCGGCTTTCAATGAGTCAGATCACACATCACCTGTAAAGCTGAATTTGCAGTTCGAATAAATCATCGAAATTCAATTGAAACTAGGTATACTTTTGTTTGAAGATGGAGAGAAAAAGATTTTTGGTTTTAGACCTGAATACATCATCCATGATTTATCAAAAGTCGAAGTTGGCGGCAGAAAAAGTGGAGTAACATTTTTTGTGGAGATCCTTGTGACAAATGAAGATGAATTGAACTTTAATGGTAACGAGAAGAATGATGTAGAGGATATTAAAGATTAAATTGATGTAACTTGGCCGCTGGGTTCCCTGTTTGTAACTTTTCTCAAACATTTTCAATCTTTTCCTGTCTTTTAAATCACCACTTCACAAAGAAAGATTTTTGTAATTCTTATCTCCCACCTTTATAAAGCATGAAATTTCAGTTGATTTATTTAAATGAAAAAAACAAACAGCAGAGACTTTAATTTAAGTCATTCTCGTATCAATTTGTGCGAAGGAAACATAAAAGCCGCCTACGGGTTTTTCAGAAGCGTGTCTTAAAAGCTTGCTGCGAACGTACGTGCAGAATGAAGGACTTTGCTTTATCGGCGAATACCCAGGGATGTTTTGTGGCTTCGTTAGCTGATATTAGAGCCGTCTTGAAGTTTGCTTTTATGAAGTATTTCTTTAGATTTGAAATTTTTGATACATGTAACCACCGTAACCCGAATATTAATCCTCATGTGAAACATATGACAATTCACATAAAGAACACAAATCTCTGTTTGATTAAAGTTAAAAGATGCCGGATTAAAAGTCCTTTATCAATCAAGCTGTGAAGATAAAATAGGGAAATACGATTTCATCGTGAAACAACAGATTTCAAAGTTTTCATGGGGGAATCGATTCAAAGAAACGCCGCGTTAAGTCCATTGTGAAAGCACTTCCCAGGCTGAAGCGCCAGGTTTGAGTAATCACTTCTAGCTTGCATGTTGTTTCATTCAGCATTCAGTCCGGCATCACAGCGAGTCTGAAGCTTCTTAGATTAGTGCTAAATATTTATCTTTTAGCGCAAATGATTAGAAAGTACTCGAGGTTTGGTGAGATTCATTATTTCGATGCACCTGCGAGTCTTGACCCATTAAGAAAAATTCAGTGAACCCTCGTCTCGACAATAGCCAATTCAGAAAAATCGTTCAAATGAACGGATTGTTTTGGAAGAACAAATCGTGACTGGGCTAGTTAAAAAGACGTTTTAAAAAGGATGAATTGTTTTAAACAGAGTTGAACAATTGGCACAAGGAAAACAGTATCGATTTAGTGAATTTAAACGACCAGAAGGATATTACGGCAAATATTACACGGAATAAGTCAGTGAGGTTTGATATTTCATAAAACAACAGAGAGCTTTGCTCAAGTGCTCCTCAAAGGGATTTAGTGTTGTTTATTTTGTAAAAAGAAACGCGGTTACATCTGCTCTAAATTTAAACAAAGAAAGTTTGAGTTATTAAGATAATTGTCTGTGACGAAGCTATTGATTATCATTTAGTGAGGCTTAATGGTGCGGACCATAAAATTGTTATTTTAATAAACATTTTAAGCGTGAGGTCTGTATTTCAGTTCCAAACTTGAGACACTTTTATAGAGAAAATTAAAATATTCAAGAAAATTGACTACATAAATGTATGATAGTTTATTATCTTTCTTTTTTTCTCGTAGAAAAACAACCGCTTTCTTTGTTCAGAACTGACGTTGGCTTATCCCTGGTTTTCAAGTTTCGGAATTATGAGTTATAAGGCCAATGTTAGCGTATACATATAAAGAAGATTTAATGCTATGCCACTGCCAAAGAAAAACTCTGTTTCCGTCTGAACCCAAAGTGGATAAAAAAATCGACGCATGCACGTTTCCTCTGAATTGAAGTTTCCACATTTTGTTTTTCTTTCGGTTGGTAAATCGGCTTTAGTAAGCGATCATGATTTTCGATAACATTTCGTTTATAAAACGATATTCCAGAAATTCCGGCGCCTCTTTCATTTATCATTGATGCTAAAGATTGGCTTTCAGTTCAAGGCTTTTATGCCAGTTGACCTACGTCATTTCGGGCTGAGAGTTCAAAAACAGGATGAGGGTTTACATTGTAGAAGACATGCAAAGATCATATTAATTGGTCTGATCTGTAACGCATACTTTTCGTGGATTTGAACCGTCCACAGTTTCACCGTTTCGCAAATATAACCCATTTATTTTCCTTTTCTCTATTGGTTTTATTATACTGTGCCGTCCATGCTACCTGCGGCTTCATTGCAGCTTTTGACCTCAACAGTAACGGAAATTTACGCTTATCAGTCCGCAATGGAAGCACGCTATGTTTTACGCCGAAGGGCAAATCTTGGTTCCATGAATAAGGGATCGATATGACCATTGCAATTGCTTGACAATGATGTAATATGGTATTTTTTCAAGTTAAGAATAATTCGGTTTAATGACACCAATGTTTTACTTTTTTGTGGACAAGTGATTTGATGAATGCTAACGGAGAGTTCACTATGATCGGCGGCTCCAAGCTTCGCTTTCAGAGACTGGTTACATTTAACAAAGAAAATTCAACCCTTCTTCTAGTTTTATACAATTTAAAAGTTGTTGCCCAATAAAAGCTAATTTTTAGTCAGATGCTTTTCCAAGGCCCAGTGCTAGAACTGCGCGCTTGGAAACGTTTGACATTGAAATCTTCTTTAGGAGAAATTTCGCTCTATCAAGTTTTCACTGATTAAGAGCTGATCCGGGAGATAGACGATGTTCGCTCGTGGTTCTATTTTGAAGAATCTACAAAAACTTTCAACAAGCATAGCAACTTTTTAGCTTATTAAAGATCACATAAGGCCTACATCAAATCGAAGAAAGTTGTCTGAAATCCACATTTATGTTGCCTTCGACGAATGCATGGTATGATAGACAAAATGTCCCGCTTCAGATTTACACTTTGGGAACTTTAACCTCCAATAAGGTATTGTCTCTTTTTTTAGAATCTCGAGACAAAGAGAGAGCAGCCAGCTGCGACGGCGACTCCCACGAAAACTTCATTCAAAACGCAACCTCTTACCGCCACTCGGTAGTCCCATTCGTTCACCACATGTACAATGTGGCTACACTATCAAGAAATGAATTCATAAAAAAAGGAGTCCAAGAGAGCAGCGAAGGAAGACAAATATAAATATACACCGTTGACTACTTATAAAGTTCTCCATAAGCCCTCTATTACTTTTTATGATCAATATACATAAACCAAATCATGGGAAAGTTTATTTGCCCTTAGAGAACGGTAGGGTTGATTAAGCCCAAGCTAAAGAAGAAGCTTATTTGCCCACAGCCCATTATCATCCTCTCGTCGAGCATCGCCGCGGACAGAACTCGTACCAGAGGCTTTTGGTTCTCATGGCATTCTGCAGGACAGGAGCAGATAGTCTACGTAGAGTCTTTTGTCAATTTGCAAGTGTACATACACTTACATTCGTTCTCGGCCTT
The DNA here is from genome assembly GCF_036669925.1 of Montipora capricornis. Classification (NCBI taxonomy): domain Eukaryota; kingdom Metazoa; phylum Cnidaria; class Anthozoa; order Scleractinia; family Acroporidae; genus Montipora; species Montipora capricornis. The sequence goes on from NC_090883.1 coordinate 41,671,519, forward strand.
TAAGCGCTTCCGCGCCAGCAAACTTAGAACCCGCCTTGCCTAAAGAAAAAAACAACTTTATTCTTCTTAAAACTTGATGTTTCATCGCGTGCTCGATGTTTTTGCCATAACTTTCGTCGTCACAAAAAACATTTTATAGAACATTGTGTACAGAGAAGCACACCAATGCACGTGTTTATTTTGAAAGTCAACTTGGCTTCACGGAAAAAAAACAAACAGCAACAAAGAACCTCCTAACTTTCAAGTTTCCGCCGCTAAAAATGTGCAATTTATTTACAATTTTTAGATTCCGAATTGTTAAAATATGACAGCTAGTCATGTTTCAGCCGCACTTTACTAAATATTAACCAGTTTGATTTTTCTACACAAATTATTTTTAGAACAGTGTTTGGAGGCTGTCTTAAGAATCTCATTCCGCTTAATTTCGGCGCTACCTATGGGTCTACTCACTGTGACATTGTTTTAAATACGCTAATAGACCCTATGCAAAAATGGCTGCCTTTAAATTATTCTTTTGTTCATATTCAAAATAGCCCAACTAACCTCGTTCGGAATAAAAAATTCTTTAGAATTTTTGTCTCAGTCAAAAACGAGGTTAGTTGGGCTATTTTGAATATGAACGAAAGAATAATTTAAAGGCAGCCATTTTTGCATAGGGTCTATAAGGACCTCAACCAAGGATGACCACGACTTTTACGAGAACGCCACAAAAGTATAGGTTTAAATAGCAAAAATAACAGTTCCGCACGCCCTGCACGCATTTTTAAAATACATGTTTTGCCGTTCTCGTCTTGACAACGCTTGACAACGACATGAAATGATCAAATCTGAGGTCATGTAGAAGCAACTGACGATGAATTTCAATTTTCTCTCCAAATATCCACACCGTTCTTATCAATTATTATTCTTGGGATGTGTATTCAAACTTGCCAAGTTGAGCGACATGGAGTAATCGCAAACTTATTACAGTAATGCACCAGTCAATGTTAAGCCCCAGGGGAGGGGGGCCGGGCATACCTCGGGGATTTGTCATTTATCCCTTTCCCGTGGGTGGGGAATAATAAAACATTTGACATAACACAACGTCCCGTGGGTGGGGGAGTTTGACAAAATCTCACAAGAGCCTGGAATCTAGTCCGCCATTTTGAAAATATTACCCATCACTACTTGAGGTCGCTGTGTTCGGCCTTTGCCATCTGACTCGTCGCGAATCAACTTGACTTCTCGCGGATCGTGTACTGTTGGCTTTATTTGGTTTTAAAATGCCGCTATTCAAAGCTTGGGACGTGAAAAGAGTGAAGAGAAAATCAGTGGTGGCAACTCACTTCGAAGAATTTGTGACTGGAGGTAAGATTTTGATATGATTGATCACTGGTAGTGTCAATAAAAAATGGCACACTATAAATTTTTCAAGCAGATTGGTACAGTTTTATTAAAATGATAGTTCAAACAGATAAGTACAGTTTTAAATTAAAGTTTAAGCAGATTGGCACAGTTTTAAATGAAAGTTTTAGCGGTTTAGCTCCTTTTAATTTTGCCCAGAGTATTTGTGCATCTCGAAGGGTTTTTGGCGGGAAAACAGAAGATATTTTTTTTCACATTTGAACAATATTTTTACTTCTTGTTTACGAGGAAAACACTTTGTAGTAGCCTTCGAAATATTTGTAAGCATTTTCTAAAGAGTAAAACAATTTGTAACCATGTACAGTACCTAATATTTTGATATTATACGGAATTACAGCTAAAAGGAAACTTGGAATTGATAGTGATGAAGTCACAATATACACTGAGGCGGATGGAACCGAAATCGATGTGGATTCATTTTCTGAAATAGAAGCAGGAAGTATACTTATCTGTGCTGTTGGTGACGAAACCTGGGTACCAGCACACGGAACAGCAACAACCACAGTATCTACTGTGGTATCAACTTCAATGACAGTTTATTCCAACAGAACTAGTACATGTAGCTCAGACCCACAACTATCAACTGAACCTGGTAATGTACCTATCTGCTATACATTTTTATTGACATAAAAATTCTTATCTAAACAATGTTGAATCTTTACTCATGATCTCTTCATGATCCATTTGGTGTCAAACCATAGTAGATTCTTTAAAAGAATTTTTTGCAGATAATGCCACTTGCCTTTTATGAATTGGACTTTTAAAATAATATTGTCAATATTGCAATTGGAATTTTAAAAGACTTTTTTCTTTCATAAAAGGTTCAACTCAGAGGAGTATAATTATAAAGGATGGGAATCTGAAAGCAGGGCCTGTCATAAAGGTAAATGTGCATGTAAATTATTCCAACTAAAGCATTTAGCTTGGCTAGCAGAGTGGAATACATGGTGGGAGGTTGTCACAATACTCAAGAGAGTTATATTATTTTTCTCTCTACCCAGGAGCCACAACAGTCACCATCAGATAAACAAGTGGAAGAAAAGTCAAAAATATTTACTGGTGCAAAAGGAAAACCTTTGTCCAACTATCAACAAGCAGTAAACAAAGCTGCTTTAGAGCTTTGCCAACAGGATCATTCCCTATTACTGGACAGGGGTAAGCTGTTTGAGCTTTCCAGAAAGAAAGTGAAAGATGATGGGTATGAGTTTGCAAAAGGGAAATCAAGGGCTAGAGATGATGATTGTGATGAACCAATGAAAAAAAGGGTTAAGACTAGTAAAGATGAACGCACAGATTACAGTAAATTACTTCATGAAGATATTTCAGCAAAAGAGGAACAAATTCGTTTCAAAGAGCAGCGGGTTGGAAAGGCCAAGAATAGTAAGAATTGGGAATTGTGTGATAAATTAACTGGAGAAATATCTAAGCTGCGTAAAGAGACATTTGAACTTAAACAAGAACTCAAGATATTACAACGGAAGCAATCCCAATCCCTTTGGTATGAGAAATCAAAGTCCAAGGAGAAAAAAAGCAAAGGAAAAAATGATAAAGTGATAGTTGATGAAAGTGTTGAAGTGATAAGTGTTGTTGCAAAAGATTCTAAAAAAACAAGTTCTAGTACAACACTCCCAAACTTGTTTAATCGTCTCAAGAAGCAAGAAACCCAGACCCAGCCTGCCCAGTCCCTTCCCAACACATCTAGTTCCAAAGAGAGGTGTACAGCAAATAGCCCGCCTCCTTCTGACTCTGTAGAAACCAGTGCGAAAGAGAGTGATAATGTTGAAAGGGCTGAATGTGCAGAAAAAGAAGACACAATTGATAATTTTTTATGACTGGGCAGCCCTTTGTTGCTCAACCTTGTGAGGATAAAGGGCTGGAAGAGAAAATTAGAACATTCAAGGCGAACAAATCATTGTCAAAGTACAAAAAAGTAGATGAGGACTTGGATGTGTCTGTCTTTGAGGGGCTCAACCTAAAGGAATATTTAGAAGTCAAATACCATATCTGCTCAACAGAACATCATCAGCCATGCCTTGAATGCGCATCTCTTATTGAAATTGGAAATGAAATCAAGAAAGAAGGATATTTGAGGCTTAATAGAGCATTTTCGATTTCTAATCCAGGGGATACATACAAAAGTACTCACGCAAAGAGAAAACTTCTGCAGATCCCATTGGCTGCTATTAAGATAGCAGATAAGGAATGTGGTGGACAACTTGTGTATCTAGTCGACAAGAACTCAAATTTAGCAACAGCAAGAGGGCTTCTGAAGCTCTTGCATGCCAAGCCCTGTAACAATGCACCAGCAGGTCTTTCAAAGGAAACTATTAAAAACCTATTCCAGTTGTCAGAGTCAGAAGCAGAGCGGGAACGACTAACATTTGCAATTTCAAAAGCATCAGGTCTCTCTTCCACAAAACTGAGAAACCTTTACGGTTTTCAAGATCTTACGGCTCGTCAGGAGCGTGTGGAATCAGCAATGGAAAAGGCAAAAGAGATCAGAGAAAGCATAGAATTTGTAGCCCAAATAAAGGAGAATGCCATTTTACGGTCATTTGGTATTTCAGTTGAAAGTGACAGTGATGATGATGCTAGCGAATCAGAAGAAAGTTGTTCTGACTCTGAGGATAATGTTTGTGAGGAAACTGCTAGAGAAGCCTGTAATGTGAGTAAGACTAACCAAGCTGGGGACGCCTGTTCCACGCACGAGTTCAGCCTACCAGAAGATCCAAATCTCTGCAAACAGGTGACTGAAACTGGACAAACGTATTTAAATACACACCAGCTAATGGACCTACTTCAAGAATGCCAGCTCAACTGGTTTTGTTTCGCAGAGGTGCTGAAACAGAAGCTATCACAGCATCAAGGAGAACATTTACTGGATCAGGTTCTTTTAGACTTTAGTGGACAACTTCCATATTTGAACCTATCCCTTCATGTAGAGAAACTAATAGAACAAAGCAGACAGGCCTATCTTACAGATCAAAGATTGAATAATTTGAATGATGACGATATGATTGTAAGTGAGTCAGAAGAAGAAGGCATTCAAGAGGCTCAATCATTATCTGCTGTTACTGATATAATGCAGCCAGCTGCAAAAGCAGCCTTAGAGAAGCGTGTGAAGGCTGTTCGCCGAAAATCAAGAAGAGAATTTGTTAGACAAATGACTGAAAGGAGGCTCTTAAAACGAAAACGAAGTAGAAAACTAGGCAGAGTTCTCAGAAATTATCCTGATATAGGTCGGACTGTAGAAGAGTTTGTAAAGCAAAATGGTGTGGGGGCAGATGCATGGCGCAGGACTGGGGTCTTGACCTTCGATGGAAACAGGCGCCTTGGAAATAAAGTGACTTATTCAAGGATAAAAGAACATCTAGAGAAAACCTACAAGAGCACATTCAGCTATGGCACAGTGGTGCAACTTTGTGTGGCACGAAACAAACGAAGGAAATCGTCCCAAAATTACAAGGGAGTGGCACGGGTCACCTGCAGACGTACACGTAAAGGCTTTACTATCAGATATAATCCTGACCAGCACTGGTCCTCAGCACTATACCGTGGGCTGGATTACATCCAATATGCTGATGGAACGGATAAGATAATTTTGAATAGAGATGACCAGGCAGGTTTCCGCTTGGACACCCATGGCACACACAATAAGCATGCAACACTGTGTGTCCAGGGAAATGTTCCACTTGCCACCAAAACAGATTTTGTAACAAAATATCCTGCTGTTCTACAAACAACAAGTTACAATTTCACAGAAACCAAGACCACAACAGAACAATGTGCAGGGATTGTAAAAGCAATACCAGTTCACTGCAAGAATCCTGCCCAACATGCATCAGATGTCGAATTTCTTGAACAGACCGAAGCATTTGAGTCCATATTCATAAATCAGAGCACAGATGAAAGGAAGAAAATGGAATGTATTCGAGTTGATGGTGGGAATGATGAGGGACCAGGCCATGTTGAGGTCCAGTTTTTCTGGACAAAGCGTCATATGCAGAAGGAAACCATAGTTCAGCTGGTAACAACTCGTGATGCAGGATCTAGCAATAGAAACCGTGTTGAACTGCAGAACGGCTGTCTAGCGCAAGGTCACACAAATTTATATATACCTTCTACACTGAATGGTTCATGTATGGAAAATGGCAAAGTTGACAATGAGAAACTGTGTAAGAACCTAAATGATGCGATTGATGTTTATATCAGCAGGGTAGATGGCTGCCCATGCGGGGACACACAGATCCACTTATTTAAGGGTCCGCAGAGTGACGGGGATGAAAATCAAAAGCTAAGAGATTTGTTCAAGATTTATATTAAGGGAAGTACAAAAGAGAAGGAGGGTCTTAAAAAGACTCATCCAGATGAATATCGTACCATCAACGAAATTTGGAATCTTAGAAACAAACACATGGTCAAGGGACTACCTGCAAAATATGTGTTCCACTTGGTGTGCTGTTACGAAAAGGATTGCATCCACCCAGAATGTCAAAGAGGTCCTCCAGATGCACTTCCTGTGTGGTACCCTGGGGGACCTCCAGTCAGTTTTCTGCCCATGCCAGTTCCAGACATTGAAAGGTATGTTCTGGCAAAAATGCAATAATTATTAGTGTTGATTAGTACATGTTTTCTGTTTATTTTTATTTTTCCGTTGGAATTTCTTCTCTAAAAGAAAACAATTTATTTCATTTTAAGGCCATATGGCAGTCCAAATTGCAAGGATTGTGTTGGAACTGCATGTGCTGGGCACTACCTCCTGCCAAGTCTCCAGATTGAGAAATTTCTTAAAGGAGAGATTGAGCAGCTTCAGTCCGTTCCACCCCCTACTGAGGTGTTGAAGAAGATTTTCAGTGAAGGTGATGAGGACAAAATCGACCAAGCCTCCTTAAAGACCCTTCTACCCCCTGACAAGGTGTGTACTCTGCAAGTTACAAAATAATACTGTGTTAATAATGTTTCTGTAGCAAGTACAGTATTGTAAATGACCAGATAACTTATGATTTTAATGTAGGTCTGATGGGAATGATATTGATCAAATCACCTGGAAATATTGTTACCATTTTTGGAATCAGTATCAGTAATTTTATTTTACACAGGTGAAAATGTGGTTTCAGCACTTGAAGGAGGTTCAGGACAATAGGAAGAAAGGGGCTAAAAAGGCAGCAGAAACCCGGAAAAAGAATAAAGGGCAAAAACAGAAAGACAGACGTCAAAATGTAAGACATATTTTATTTCTAAATAGTTGAAGGGGAATCAATTACGTAACAGTTGCTTCCCATTTTCAGGGAGAAGAAGACAGCACTTGTATGACATGTTTGCAAGAGGAACCACCCTTGAACGTAAAAGTGGTCCACTGGATTGGGTGTGACAAATGCCAAGCATGGCATCACCAGTTTTGCGTTGGATTCACAGACTCTGTATGCGCTGATGATGTTGACTGGAAGTGCAATCACTGCATTGCGGAGGATCTTATGTAGAGGTGGTCACTGAAATAACATAATGTTGGTGGCGAATTTGTCTATTTGTTATCTTCAGTTATTGCAATTTCCCCCCAGGGAAGGGATATTTGACACCACCTGTTGCTCCCTGGGTAGGGAATTTGACATGAAAAAGTGGTAAAATGTCAAATCCCCTGGGGTATGCCCGGCCCCCCCTCCCTGGGGCTTAACAATGACTGGTGCATAACGGGAAATAATACTTTTAGACAACGTTCTCGTAGCTGTCGTCGTCATCTTGCTTAAGGTCTCCTAATTCTCTTTTTACAAACACTTGACGTCTCGTGCTTTGGGAGAGAAAGTAGCCTAGCAGCGCAGGCCAACCTGAGTGTGTCGCATTTCCGGAAGACGACTCGTCATTCTTTCTACCCTCGTGCCTCATAAACGCATTACACATAGCCTTCTCATGATGCACGAAACAGTTCAGCAACAACGGAGTACAATCTTTGTACTCGTGATCTTAACATCCATGTCTTTAATCACAACTGATGTCTTTCTGATATTTTTCTTAAAGCACCGGTCTTACTTGAAACTGAGCAGAGACCGAAGAGGTACTCATTATGGCCGGTCTATCCCTGGGTCTGATGATGACCATGTGACGCTTCTTTGCAATGGCCATCTTTTCTAAGTGGACCACACCAGATGGTAACACACTTTCACACGAATTACAAATACTCTAGTCATCCTTTCCCCTTCAAAGGCTTGCATGAGGTTTTTCAACTTTTTGGCTGACCTCTTCAACTGTCACACCACTGAAGAAACCAGACGAATATCGCAAAGACCTCTTTCGTTGTAGGATGGATTCCCGGTCGGTTTTCCCGAATTCTTCTTCGAGTCGTCGGCGAGAGCGACGCGATTTCCGACGCGAAGAATCCATTAACGCGTCCCTGGAATTCACAGTGCTATCTTCCTCAAAGGGCGTTGACTTCTAAAAATAAAAGAGCCTTGTTAATAAGGACACGATTCTTCACCAAAGAACACAGAGGTTTTCAATTAAGTACCGTAACACAAAACGAACGAATTTGAGAAACAGGTCTGAAGTCACAATTTGTGAAATCTCTGATTAACCCAATCACCACCAACACAGCTCTAGCGACGCAAAATCAATGCAATCGCGAAATTACGTAGGAAACTAAATCAGTGAAAACCGCCGCTACACCATGATCGCTGAAACTGACTCACAAAATGTGATCACATATTAAGAACATTTTCACATGTTCACTCTGTTATTCCCATGTCGGGTCAATTATAATGAAGTACCTGAAGAAGGATGATTTGGCCGAAATGTAGTCCAAAACAATGCAAAAATATTCCAATTGGTATTGGTTCCTGCTTTAATTGTCAAGTATCGACCACTTTGGATTGTTATTACTGTCTTATCAAGAACTCAAAAAAATTAAACCCGAGATCACGATATCAGAGGAAATCGTTTGTTTTGAGGAGTCTTAACGATACGCGATGCAGTGGTTGCGATTCTGAATTTCACTGTACGCATCACATGGATTCAAACCCACCAGCTGGTTTGGCCTAAAGCTCAGGCTGCTTGCATTTCAGTTGGCTGTCTTTATTCTGTCATGTGTACTAAAATTGCTTCTTTCTAAACACTATATCACAATCTTCAACTTTTAAATACCTCCGTGAGTCAGTTAAGATTCTTCTACTCCTAAAATGCAAAATAACATCAAGTGTGGAGAATTAAGAACGGTCATTAACTCTTGACACTACTCCAATGAGAGTATCGTGTCTTATTTTCTACGGCTATTAAGCAAGTCTTTTTTCTTCGTTCATTCAAATGTTCTCTTAGCCAACTGGACGTTCTTTTAATGAGGCTCGACTCGAGCCTAGGAATTACCTTGAACTCGCATGGTCTTTGTCTTGTTGCAATGCTGTTGTTTGGTGGCGACAACTGCGGTTGCGAATACCTAACAGAGCGGTGGATAAGAGGTTCTCGTTCTGGAATCTGTTGCAGCTTAGAGTGACTTGACAGGATGTCCGAACTCCTGGCCCCGCTCATTCTTGAGCTCCTTCGTTCTCCGTAAAAGCTGTTCGCAGCTAAGTCGGGTTCTTCGGCTCCGTCCGGACGCCGATCGCTGGGCGATTCGGATGGGACCGACGAATAATGAGACGAACTTTCCTTGCGGAATGCCGGGAACGTTTGCAAGAGAATCACCCCACTCGTGGGTGTATCTGGGATAGGCTGTCCTTCGATGTGCCTAAGAAAAGAACTATGCGTTATTTCTCCCGGTGAAGTCAGTAGAATACAACAGAAAAGTGCGTCAATTTGTGCGTCAAGCCTCGTTTGAGAACTCAAACAAAAGCTTGGAATGGGATGAATGTCTTCAACAGGCCTGGACTCAGTGTCCAGTCTTATCGGATAACGAGGACAGACTCCGACTATGAAGTCTCCGCCTCAAACTCTTCGATGAAAACTGATCGCAAAGAGTAAGGAACACATGATCTGGCATCCTTTACTTTTTACCCAGATTACGAAATTACACTTTACCTTTTGAGCGCGCTGTCCATTGGTGCTGGTGTATCCATAATGGGTGAGGGATAATCTTCAGGTTCATTTTCGAAGACACCAGTAGTAGACCCTATGCGGGACAGTCTTTTTGAGGAGCCTCGCAGATCAGTGTTGGATTCTTTGATAGAAGGCCTTGTCACCGTGTATGTTTTTCCGTCAACTGCAGGAGTACCAGAGCCGTAATACTAAAAGTAAAAACAAAAGAGAATCCAAGCAAACATATATGCAAGTTGAGGAGCCTCGCAGATCAGAATTGGATTCTTTGCCGATAGAAGGCCATTGGTACTTCTCCTCACGTTTTAAGGCGTTACACGGCCTCGCGCCTCAGTATCTACAGTCCTTATCAAGACATCATGCTATAATCTCAGGGGTTCTAATACTGTACTCCTAGCTATGCCATCAGTGAAATCTAAAGCCTCGCTAGGAGATCGGGCATTCGCCGTCGCAGCGCCGTCATTGTGGAACTCTCTGCCTAGTGAGCTTCGCTCAATCACTTATGTAAATAGTTTTAGAGGTCATCTTAAGACCTTTCTTTTTAAACATGCATATACTGAACAGAGATTTTAATAATACTTTCACTAATTATTTATCAATTAGTTTTTACCATATTGTATATATTTTTTAATGTAATAGTAGTCCTTGCCATATTTTTAGACAGATATTTATCTATTATTTCTCGTATTTATAACTTAAGAATGCGCATCTGATCATAGACATGTTAAGATGCGCACTAGAAATGAACGAATTATTATTATTATTATTATTATTATTATTATTATTATTATTATTAAGTTCAAATGTTTTATGTACCATATCGTTGTCACTACATTAATTAAAATTGTTTTCAGTTGGTTTTGATAAAGAAAGACAGAAAGGGACGGGGTGATGATGTTAAAAAAAGAAATGAAGTATCAAGATGATGCACTTGAAACAAGTTGATCCAAAAAATTTACCGCAATCAGAGCTTATTAAAACAGAAATATTTCGACATTGCATTTTGTCGTTGTTTTGGACTGACCTTATGCTTCCCGCAGAGCAAGAAAATAATCCTTTCGTTACATAGACTCTTGCAACAATTCTTTTTTTAATTTTTAGGCACACCACATTCGTGCGTGACCTCTTCACCTCAAATGACTGCAAACATTCTCGCGCGCTCATTGGCTAATTTTTATTGCCAATAAGCCGCGGGACAGACACATAAATTTATAATTTATGCGGTAATGACGCGATATTGCTTGCGTCAGATTGAAGTTTCTCGCATTTTTGTCTCGCTTTCTTCCCGTGTTTTGACTTAATTTTGACCCCTCTGCCTTTCTGTTACTGTAAAAAACAGTCAGTTTTTCATGCGTCTGTCCTGTTATTGACAATGAATTTCGTCATAACATTGTCAAAGTATTCTGCGGAGCCTCGTGGATCCACAGCTACTTTGACAATGTTATGACGCAATTCATGATCAATAACAGGACAGACGCATGAAAAACTGACATCAATTTGTTAATTAGCCGTAAATTTATTAGATCGCATTGAATCTTAGGTTACCACCCATCACTTTGAGGAAAAAGAGTGCGCCAAATGATGCTCAGACTATAATGTTTAAGAGAAAATTTGGCAAAACCATTATTGCATTCGCCTTTGTTGGATACTAGATCGAAATTTTGTTGGCCATACCTGGACAGTATCTGTGGTGCTGTAATAATTTCGCTTCTCCTTGTGCTGCGTTTTCTTGATTTTATATTGGAACGTAAAGTTCTTAATCTGAAAAGAACCCCATGGAAAAAGAAAAATGATACTGATCGTAGAGGATTAGTGAAAAAAAAAAAGAAATAATAAGGAAGATGAGAAGTTGTATTATTTTGATTGTGAAATGAAGATTCTCCTTTGCTGGCGACGAACCGGCTACAACCTTCCGATTGCCAATTCGAAATGTGGTAAGTTCGAGCCCCGCAAAGAAACTCTCAACTTTTTTCCGACCATCCCTGAGTCACCATATCTTCCAATCACGGGCGTTAACTTACTAAAATAATTTCCTTCAATACATAAATTCAACTAACTTTTTCTGGCAATAACAATAGGGTTTTCAAGCGAACAGATGCATTCGAATCCACTTACTTCCTGTTCCAAAAGACAGTATACTAGCAGCAAAATTCCCTACACAATAGACAAAAAAGTACTTAGTTAGCATTAACTCGCACAGTGATTAAATGCCCAGTGTTAGGAACAGATCCTCTACCTGGAACCTTGCGATTCACGGAGGCGAAGTCGACGAAAAGGTCAAACAGGATTGTAAATTCACGTTTTTGAGAGTCTTTCGAGATTACCCTCCTTCTTTCAATGTTAAAAAGAACGCAAAAGACATATATATGTGAACGAAAGTTATGAGGGGGCATTATGGCTCGTCATCACTGTTTTCACCTATGCCCATCGGAAGCCCCGTGGGGGGGGGGGGGATACTCCCTTATAAGGGCTTAATGGGGACGTGCGGCTAGCCAGGGTATGTTTTTCGGGATTTTTGTCTTAAACAGGGTATCGAATTTATCATTTTTTGTCTTAATCAGGGTAAACTGGATATCCTTTCTCGGACGAAGCAAAACAGCAAACAACAGCAAAATTTTTACAAGCCCTTGTTAATATTAATATTGACTTCCGTTGACTTTGGCATTGATACCAGGCACATTAAATGTCTTAAACAGGGTATCAAAAATCGGACTTCTGTCTTAAACAGGGTAGGAAAATCAGCGATATTTGTCTTAAACAGGGTCAGGGTATGAGGGGCCGCGCCGGACCTCCCCACCCAGGGATATATCGATCCCCCTCCCCCTCCCCCCCGGGGGGGGGGGTTCGGAAGCGAACATTGTATCTCATTTTTGAAACGACTATCTGAAAAGGTAAAGCCGGCATTAAGTATTTTAATTATGGAAAGGTCATTGTGTTATTCAGATACATAACAACAATTATAGTCTCGGGATTTGAGAAAGTATACACGCTACCTGACTGGCACTATATGAATTATCAATGAATGTTACAATGTTATTAAATATGTCCAATCATATTACCTGTAACAAGCATGCTCCTGCAAATATGTACTGCCACAAACTCGTCTCTGCGTGATGCTTGACGTAAATTGCTGCTAACACCCAAGTTCCAGCGATTGCAACGATCAGGCAAAAAAGGAACAACATCGTGAGACTAAAAAGAGGGAAAAAGCCTCCGTGAACATATGTCATGCATTTAGCGATTTGTGCAGGTGACGAATTGTTGTGTGACACATTGTCCTCAGATTTGGAGTTTACAGATGCCCATGTTACCAAACATTCGGTCTGCTGCGCATGATAGGAAAGCAACGAGCTTGTCAGTCGTTTGACAAGAGGCCAGTCACAAGGACATGGGAATTTATTAAGAGAACATCTTGTGGAGAAGCATCGACGGCCCTGAGAGTTTTCCAATTCTCTGAGAAACGGGAATTTTTAAAAATCATTTCTACATACGTGAAAATCTGATGAATTGGTTTAAGAGCCAAAAGAGGTTACCCAAATTACAGTGCCAAAACACAAAGATCCGGCATTAAGTGTAAACTGACCAGATTTTCCTTTGATCAGCCGAGTCGAACGCTCTTCCTTTCATACAAAGAACAGTAAGTATCAAAACGAGGCTGACCTGTAATAAAGGTGGACGGATTAATTAATCAGCTCAATGCATAAAAAAATCAAGGAAGATTTCTGAATGAATAACTGACATGCTGACTTCCTGGTCGGCTCACTAACTAACTGACTGACTCATTAAATGATGACTCAGTGGCTGCTCAGGGTCTGCCCGAATGACCTGGTGACTGACCAACTTACTGACTGGATAACCGACGTGTTGGTGAGAGATCGTTATACTCACTAGAATAAATCCAGAAGCAGGACAGACATAAGCCCATATTGTCTTAGTAGCGTAATCAAGCCAACACCTGCAAATAGTAACACAGTACAAATTGGTGCTAGCAACCACTTAATTTTACTACCGAGACCAGAATGCTTTGTTATTCTGATTTTTCTTCTCTCCCGCGAAAAAAGAAACAATTGTTTAAATTTGCCTGACCATAGAAGTACCTCAAAGCAGTCTACACTCGGAAAATATGTCATCATGCAAACGGCCCATTACCCTTGTGACCGGCCTACCGCTGAAATTGTTCCTTCTAAATGACTAAAATATCGGTCTTGTAGACATCTTTTCATGCAGTGGCCAGCTGAACAAAGTAGTCGTGTCGGATCTTGGGAGATCCAACTACCAAGTAATTTGTAGACCTCATAGCCGTACAGCCAGCCTTGAATCATTATTTTGATTTTAAAATATTGTTGAGGACTGATATTAATGTACCAACCGAAGCCTTGTTGGTTACTGAGACAAAGGATCCTTTTTTTTCAGTAATAAGTGCATTTGAACAACAAAA
>NC_090883.1:41690376-41702876 GCF_036669925.1 Montipora capricornis
TTTGAACTAATACGCTCACAGAATGAAGTACCTCAGGAATGCTTTTTCCAAATCTTGAGCTTCTGAACTCGGGTTGCGGCTTACCTACGAGTGCGGCTTATCAACCGGCGTGTACGGTAACTTCGTTTCGAAATCGGGCCACCCTCAGATTCGAAAAATGGCCACTCTTGAACTGCCTTCAAAGCCCGTCTTACGTTTTAAGAACAGAGACCCCGGACAAGATTATTTTTATAAAGTTGACACCCTTTTCGAAGAGCAATATATAGAGAAAGAAGATTAACCTTTGTAATGGTCAAACAAATCCTTAGACAATCGAATTTGAGCAGATCCCACAGTGGTTGGTTTGGCGTTTTCAGGATACAGCAGATCGTTCGACACAGATCTCGCCTCTTTTACGATAACCTTCATTTCTGCGCAAAGAAACAAGAGAGAAAACAATTAAGAGGGGAAATATAGTAAGAATATTCCCTACTTAAGGCCTTCTTAATTTACCTTGCGAGGATATCCACAGCAGACAATCTCGCGCGCTTTTTGTCGCTGTGTTTTTAGTTTTCCTTTGGAAATCCAAGAATCACTTCTCTTGGGATCAACCGGCGCAACAGCTTAAAGAGAACGCGGATTAATTTATGTTTCGCCTTAAACACAATAACTTTGGGAAGACCCGTTACCCGTAACACTCTGTGCCATGAAAATAGTAGCACCTGACGATTTAATTTGAGATTGCCCGGTAGAACACTTCCACCGTAGGAATAGGCCACTTGCACTAAGAGGTCACGTGACCATTGCTTCCTTTAAAAAATGAGTTGGAATCTTGCTGATGCAAAAAAATTGACAGAGCACATAAAAATTAGCTTACACCCGAAATTTGAGAGGAAATGCATTTAAGGAAGATATTTTATGGCACTTTGATTTTTCAACAAAGCAGTATGATTTGTATTGGCCGCCATGTTGGAGGGCATACTCTTGCCCTCCAATATGGCGGCCAAAACTACTTTTTGCTTATATCTTGTTAAACGTTTAATAGTTACGCTCAGATGTGCTGTAAACGTTAGCACATAATTTTTTCAACATCCTCCTTGAAGTTTAAGTGCAAAGCTTGTGTTCAGAAAGAAGTAATTCATAATTTTAAAAATCACATTACCAACGTTCTTCATTTGAAATTCAATTGTGGCATTGTCAGCTTTTACAGGGATTCGTTTTTCCAGGTCAGCGGCTACCTCCACAGCAAACTCGTCCAGGAAAGACATTATATCGGTGATGCCTTTTGAGTCCTACCGAGTAAGGTAAAATTAAAATTTAAGACTACAATAAGTGCCAAAAGGGTTGCGACACCTTGCCCTTTTAAGGAATCTCGGACAAATTCCTCGCCCAAAATCTTTCCATCTAACCCCCTTCCCTCCTAACAATGTTGTTTTCTTTTCGCCAATTCTTCCTTTTTCTGTTACCAACACTAAAGGGGAAAGACGGGGGAGTGCAAGTGGAAAATGTAACGTTAAGGTCCTTTTTTCTTAACTGAGGTCTTCCCCGTTTAAAGACTCAACTACTTTTGTCGCTTAATTGTAGGCGCATCCACTTTGCCAACAACATTTCCACACGAAACAATAAAAGGAATCCGTCAGAATGCTAAGAAACGATTTCAGAAACAGAGTCGTGAGCTTGTACCCAATCAATCAATCAATCATCAATCGATCGATCGATAAATCAGTCAGTCAACCTCTATCAGGGACCGGTTGCTCGAAGCCTGGTTAGCGCTAACTGTTGGTTAAGAGGCATCAAAACCTTTAGGTTTCCATTTTCTCTAACGCTGGTTAGTGCTAACCATGCTTCGAGCAACCCGGGCCAGATTTTTAACACGTTTACCACTTATTGCATCGTTGCGCGCGAAATAGCTCCAGTCTAGCCTCATTCCGCGTGCATCCACATTTCGGACATCGCCGAGCCTTCTGAGGATTCAAAATTACCCATGACCACGCTTGTTACGAGACTAAATGATGTTTCATCATGATAATTACCCTTTGTATCTCGCTCCAATGTCTCTTGTTTCTTTTATCCAAAAGATTATTTGAAATCTCAATTATGTTCTGAAGACAGACAGAGACGACAAGAAAAATAGAATTAACAACTTGGAGTGATATTATTAATAGCTAATTAAATGGTATACTCGTGAAATTAGGGAATAATTTCACGTTATTGCCACAAAACACTTTTTGAGCGGATCCTCTCAGTCTCTCAATCTCCGTTACCTCTAAACCCCATGCCATTTCATGAAATCACAAAATGAGACATTTCCCTGTTGAATGGAATTTGCTGTCAATAACGACAAGATCTTTACTACCCTTTTTTACCTTAATGGAGGAGAGTTTTTGCTCGGGGCTCATGTTCTCCGAAGCCATGCGCATAGCTTTGATGGCCACAACTAGATCACCGGCAAAATAAATTTGGGCGCCTGGAGCCGACGAGTTAAGGAGAGCACTCAAGAGTTGGTCAGCGCTGATGTTATTCTGCTCAAACTGACTCATCTGTGAAAGGTAACAAGAGAAAAAAAAGACCTTGAAAAATACACAGGAAAAATCTGCAAGACCAGCTAAAAAGAAGTCAGCACAGGGTTGAAAGTTGAATTTGGCTAATGCAAGCACCGGGATTGTGTTGGATTGTCGTACCTTTTCGACGAGATAGTCCATCTCGATTGAGAATTTCCAAGCTTTTCCTTCAGTTCCAATTACGACGCGCTCTTTCTCTTCTGTAAATAAACACGTTTCAGTTGCGGTGACAGGAAACGACTCTGGCTCACTTTCATTTCAATTCAATTTGAGCGTAACCTGGTTTTTATATAATCAGTATATCATTGAAAACAAGAAAGGGTTGAAAGCAAAATGCAGGTCAGAGGACGACTACTATACAAAGGAAATTTTTGGTTGTGTGCTCATATTGTTGTCATACTTTTTGCCTAGGAAGGGACAGTTCCGAGTCCATTTTAACGCAGCTGATTTGTGCAAACAAGATTAACTTTTTTCACAGCTTACCCTAAATTTACTC
This sequence comes from Montipora capricornis, assembly GCF_036669925.1. Taxonomy (NCBI): domain Eukaryota; kingdom Metazoa; phylum Cnidaria; class Anthozoa; order Scleractinia; family Acroporidae; genus Montipora; species Montipora capricornis. Next base: position 41,693,413 of record NC_090883.1, read on the forward strand.
TGTTACTCCAAAATTGCTTAACAATGCTAGAGTATTAAGTATTGATAACGTTGCAAGGAACAATCTCCAACGAATTGGAATAATTTATAAATCAAGCTTTTGTCTTCCTGTTTCTTCATTACGTACCCTTTATTACAGCTTAATTTATCCTTATCTCATACATTGTTTCAGTTTGGTCATCAACTTATCCTACAAACTTTTTATTTCTTAAAAGCCGTTTGATGCTCACACTGATCCTCTATTTAAAGAATTTCAAATATTGAAGTTTCTGACATTTATTTGTTTCAAATCAGAAAATTCATGTATTTTTATAAAATAGGCTTTCTTCCTGGTGTATTTATCGAAATGTTTTCAATAACTAATCAGGTTCATTCATATAATACTAAATCCATTGACACTTAAATAAAGTTGTTATTATTATTATTCTGAGAGAGTACCTGTGCATTCGTTTACGCCATCTCCTTCAAAGCCTTTTTTGCAGGTACATGTGAAGAAGCCCGGCGTGTTAATACAGTCAGCGTCCTCGTGGCATCTAGACTCGTCTTGACATTCATTTACGTCTACAAATAAATAAAAAAAAATAACACGTGGTTAAAAAACCTGAACAGCTCCAGCTCAGCAAAAATTTCGGTGGTGCACAAACCACAAGTCTACAAAGCCTTGGCTTCGTTCAAGCCGTAAAACTGAAAAAGGCAAAAGAACAACGTTGGTAATGCAGTGAGTTCTGTTACTCCAAGCTTCAATCCCACGAGCAGTTCACTTTTGCATGGTGAATTAATAAATGCGTTCAGTAAGGTTTGAAGCTGCAAAACAAGGGTAATCTTGCTTCACCTTGACAAAGTGGACGAGGGGTACCCCACTGAGTGTCTTTACCACACGTCAGACTTGAAGTCTTTGGGTCAGCAAACTCGTATCCCTTCAAACAATGTAGCCACACAGTTTCATCAATTTGATAATTTGGTTTAGGAGGCATCCAGTTTCCATTTTCTTCTAATTTTGGAGGCAAACAAACAGCTACAAAAGGAAAAAAACAAAAGCAAAAACATGTTACGCCTTTACAAGGATATTACGATAAAAACGAAGAATTCCATTTCATTCAGGCCAGAGGCTGACAATTGCAACAGCAACAATTTTATTTACTGTTTACAACTTGTCCACCCAAACACAGCAGTATCAACCAAGTCAGGTGCAAGGAATCAGAAGAAACCCTAGGAACCAATCAAAGGAAAACGAAACTCGAATTTTACAGTTGTGTGCTTAGTTTCCTTGCTTTGATAGAAACTTGACTGCTTTTCTTATGTAAATTCCTACTAATTAGCATGAGAACAACATCATTAACGTAAGAAAAGCAGTGAGGTTTCTATCAAAGCAAGGTCAACTCCAGACTCACTTTCATTCAAAGGCCAGCTTATAAACTGAGCACACCACTGTAAAATGGTCTATTAAGAACACTCGGATTTTATTTCAACGTCGAATCCAGGTTTCCTCTACTTTTCTTCTTGCCCTATTTTTCCTGCACCAGAGAGCGTGAAGAGGAGCGGCCTTAGGAAAGAGTTTGCTCTTAATCGGGGTAAGCACTTGTCGGACACTTAATCATTCCCTAATCTATACTTATGGCAAAAAATATTTAATACATACCAACGCAATCGAATCCATCGCCAACGTAGCTATTGCTGCACTGACATGAATACGAGCCCACGGTGTTCACGCAGCGTGCTTTCTCGTGACAGTTTCGAAGTTGAGTTTTATTATCCTTGTTTGAAATCGAGGCGAGGACGGCACACTCGTTTATATCTGGGGAAAAACCAAAATTGTAATGTAGAGTGGTATGTGTCACTTTCCTGCCAAGCTCCTTTGTTCCTGCTTTAATTGACCGGAAGTTGTCGCATCTGGACACGATGAATTGCGATGTTTTAGAGCGACAACTTTGCGACAGTTTTGCGTGTTTGGTGGCCTTAGTGTATATCACTGTTGTCTACAAAAGCGACATGACTTTGTTACTTTAAATTGTCTTCCCGCAGAAAGCATAACGATACACTAAATTTGGTTGAACACTCTTCGCGAAAGTCCACATGAGAGGCATGGGCCAGTTTGTCTGTTATACAAAGATCCGCTTTTCATTAGCTTACCAGTACACTGGGGGAATGTCCTATCCCAGTTCCCATCATCTTGACAAGTCAGATTTCCATCCTGGTTCGTTTCAAAACCCTCTTTGCAAAGGACAGTAACTTGTTCGCCAACAGCAAAAAACAAGCGATTAGGCTGACGAACGGCATTGGGCAGAGGATTAACTCTGCAGGCAGCTTGAAACGGTAAAGGTAAAAATATCAAGTTACCTTCAGTAGGCTAACCAAAACAATGATCCTTAGGTTTGGTATGTACCTTTTTCTCTGCTAGTTTTGTCTAGTATTTTCCTGCATGTAAATAAGATTGATCTATCTATCACGCGGACGCATCAGAGAACGAGTTTTAAACAATGCTTCGCCATGAATCTCAATCAGCCATCAGATTTGGAAGGTCGTTTATATCTTAATTGATGTCCCTTGCTACACAGTCAATGTAGATGAATAGTTTTCTTCCTCGAGACATAGATCTCCGCCTTGGTTTTATGTTCACGCCATGATGTATTCTGAACCCTCACTAATTAATATACAAATAAGATTGAAGCGACTCTAGAAGGCCATATAAAATCCTATCTGCAGCTTACTGAAATCATGAAGCAATCCCCCGCTTATAGTCGATGCAGTCGTAGTCAATCACTCAAATACAAATTACGATATAGAGTCTAAACAATGTGCATTTCAACTATTGCTTTTCATGAAGAACTAAGCCGAATAGCTGCCAATGCTTATAAGCTTCAAACTGTTAATTGTTTGACGTCACCAGGGAATTTTCTCTAAAGCTAGAAAGGGTTCGTTTTCTAACGTCATCAAGGTCATTTCCCAAAGAGATATGGATGATTACTGTTCAAGGAAATTTTGATTGAACTGTGAATTATAATTTTATTTTCAGTGCCCGGCAGGAAAATTACTGAATTTTTTCCGGGCAAGTCTGGGAGAAGTCCAAACTTTCCAATCGGAATTTTGGAAAAGAAAACCTAAGTTCTATTTGATTCCCCCGGTTTATCTAGCTTCCAGTCTCGTTAAACGTGGGAGAACTATGCAAATGAGACCCACCGATCATATTGGAATTTCCCCTTTGGAGGTTTTTGTTTGACCATATGAACAAACCGGGAACCGAGAGATTCCTGATTGTAAATGGCCAGGTGAACAGTAAACAGTAGATTATGCACAGTGTCCAGTGCCCCATTTCTGTGCCGTACTTACTATAGACGCTTATAGTAATCTGCTTTGATACAGTCTTCACTTTATTGGACGCAAAGCAAGTGTATCGCCCTTGGTCCGCCTTCTGAATATCTTTAATCCACAAGCTGCCATTCTGAAGTGTTTTAGTTAGAGGTTGAGCCGATCCAACTTTCGCCCAGCTGATTGTTGGCACAGGATCCCCAGTCGCTTGACAGTTGTACACAGGACTGCTACCAGAAGGCTCTGCGGCACCACTGGGAACGATTGTAAAACTCGGAGGAACTAGAAATCATTCAATTAACGAAGAAACAACTAAGAAATCAATAAAGAGGTCTAAAAAATTACGAGAAATAGTTTTTTTTGGGTTTTACAACGAAAATAAACTTTAGGATTAAAACCCTGACTCCATCACTAGCGCGGGAAAACATATTAATTGAAATTGAGAAGTGATCCTCGCACGTAGCTGGACAATTTAAGAAACTGTCTCGTAGAGACAGCTGAAAAATTCAGGCGACTTCAGTAACTGAGTCAGAGTGGGTTAATAGCTCGGTTGGTAGAGCTTTGCACCAGCATCGCAGAGTTAAAGTAAAGTAAAAGCAAAGCAACCATATTTAACGTCGATAACTCGTAACCGAGTAATTCAACTGACAAACCTGAGGTCGACGGTGCGCTCATTTTACTTCCCCCTCGCCACCAGTGGTCCGTTTTACGGGTATTTAAAGCTACTTAAGCTACACAGAATGGAAAGAAGTCGAAACAAGGATGCGAGATCCGGGAATCGAACTCAGGACCTCTTGCACCAAGGTCGCGACTGTGCCATCCTCGCGAGTGCCATCCTCGTGAGTTTAAACCTCGGTGAAGCCGCCTGAATTTTTCAGGTGTCTCTAAACCGTCCAGCTAATTGCCAGGACCACTTCTCAGTTTCGTCTGTAACCCGCAATTCAAACAGATATACTTAACTTCGACGAGTGAGCCCAACAAATTAACCTGATCCCAACTGAGTTGGCTCATATCTCAGTTGGAAGAGCTTTGCTCTACCAAGCCATGACCTACATAATCTTTCAAAAAGCAAGAGGAGAGAAAACTTTATTTAGCCTCCTACGCAGACGTTCTTGTGACTCGTCTTGTGTGGCGAGTCACAAGGATGTCTGGGCAAGAGGCTACCCTTATTTGACGGGAAGAATATTCTGTCGAGCGCGGGAAAAAAGGAATAGGTATTGACTAGGCAAGAGCAAACAAATTAAAGATGAGTTTTGATCGATCAATGCGTCTCATGTAAACGAGCGTTAAGAAACTGAAACAAAGACAGTATTTTTTAGGAGGGGAGCATTTAGTCCTTGAAAAGTGGCTCCTTGCAACAGCACATGACGAGGAGCGGTAAATTTCGCGTCATGTCGTGGGATCCAAAGTTATTTTTAAAAGACTCGTCTAAAAATAGTTTATCTGAAAAATGCCCTGACAAATAACAAGTATAGGAGGAGTACGCTAGTGACAACGGGTTTTTGCTTCATTAGTACCTAAAACTCGCAGAGATGCCGAAGCATTTGTGTACCCTACAGGATTTTCCGCACGGCAGAGATAAAATTCTTCGTCTGTTTTCCGCGCCATGATGATTTTGAGGGAACCATTGGGGAAGACGATAAATCGCTTGCCAAGCTTCAACACAGAAATCAGAGAGGTTGATCCTCCCATGTGCTTGTACCATGTGACCTTGATTTCGCTACCCCTTGCCTCGCAATCGAACATCGCGGTCGAATTGACAGCGGTCTCTTGGCTCCTTGGGACGTTAACTATAACAGGTGGTTCTGTGAAAAGGCGAAACAACTTATGCCATCAGCAGTACAAGTGTAACCTTTCTCGTTTTACTCGCTTGAAAGTTACATTCAGCATGCGCCGTTGTTTTGTAAAAGTTCCCAAATGTATTAATGATCAAAGAATATTCCGAAATTTTATTTTCAGACAACTCGTTCCCCAGACAGCAAGCCTAGGACAAACCAACCCCCCTCCCTTCCCCGACAATTAGACCTGGAAACTGTTCCCCACATCTTGAAACAATACCACGTATTGGAAAGAGGGGGAGGGGAGGGAGGGGGGGGAAGGGACGGGTTGTCCCTGCTAGCCACATCTTAAAATGGTGTATTTCTCTACACCAAGAGAAAATGAGGGGACAGAGAGGGAGGCTCCCGGTCCAGCCCTTGGGATATGTCATGTCCACGAAAGTTATTTTTAGACGAGCGGAAATCTTCCGAGACGTCCGCATGCAGACCAACCTCGGTCCGATGTTTGAAAGGAAATATATATTCATCAGCCTTCCACGTGCGCCATCATTTTCTCTTTTCACTAAGAACCTGAGAGCGTGGCAAGACTGCATGCGGACGTCTCAGAAGACAGACTTCCGCTAGAACAAAGACTTCCACTCGTCTAAAAATAACTTTCGTGGACATAACATATCCCGGCCAACGCCTTGAGCCTCCCTCTCTGTTCCCTTATTTTCTCTTGTCTACACTCAGTATTTGGACCGCGGCTCAATAAACCAGCTCCTCAAATGTGCATCCGCCTAAGTTACGCTTCTACAGTTTCTGCTATCTTACTTCTCGTCATCAATCCCAACACGATAATTATCATATCAAAATCTCGAGAAACAGAACTTTTTTAAAACTTTTTTCATTACTGGCAATTGGAACAACTTATGAATTTGTCTTTCAACGGGTGAAACATTTTTATCCGCAATCTGAACTTAAACTCACCTTTGACCTTTATGTTAATTGCTGAAGACTTGTGCCCTCCGGAATTGACAGCCGTGCAATAAAAATCACCTTCGTAACTTTTCTCTGCTCGTCTAACAAACAGTGATCCGTTTAAAAGGGGCACAAATTCTAGCTCATCAAGGCGCTCTCCAAAGGGCCAAGGATTTGATTTACTCCAAAAGAACTTCACAGATGGATCAGAGGCAACCTTACAGTACATCCAACCTGGTTTATTCAACGTGAGGTACTGGAGACTTGCCATAGTGAACTTGGGTGCAATTGATTGAAGACCTACGAGAAAGTGCAACAATCACCGAGCTAGCCTAACTCCAAGAAACGCTTTGTCGTGCGCTTTACCCTGATGGAGATGCTGATTCTGGCTCGTGGGAGTCAGGGTGGCTTAGCGACGGTTGTAAACTACGCCCACACGGCCTCTGCGACCCGATCTCAACCCTGGCCTCGGCCAAAGGTCGTATGTGGCCTGAATTTCCGTCGATTTCAATTTGACCCCCGAGAGTTTTTCCTCGAGTTTTTCCTCGAGTATTCCGGTTTTCAAGGCTGCGGTTTTCAGGATGCGGTTGGATACCCTTTATAGGGTTAACCTCTGGTATCCTTCCCTTTCATTGAACTGAATGAATCAAGTTGCTATTATTCTAACCATGATTTTCGTCACTTTGCAATTGCTACGCTCTGTAATTGGGTTAAAATTTCAGCTAATCAGACACAGAAGCAATTCTGAGTTGCTCCCTAGCGTTTTCCCGCGCTAAACGCCGACTGCATGGATTTTTTTTTGTGATGTGATTGGCTCCTTTCATTCTCAGCGTCTGATGTGACTGGCCAACGCAATTACTTTGATTTGCTTTCCGCCAATTTCCCAAAAACAGATTAAGCGTAATAGAATCATATTACCATTAGAAGGAGCGAAAGGACTGCATAATTTCCTTATAGTTACTGGTAAGAAAAAAAAAATGCTGCAGTCGGACAACTCGTTACAGCTGGCATTACTCACTATTATTAGACGGGAGCCAAAACTATTACGGCTTAACACAACTGAGTTGGAAAAAAATATTTGCTGAGGTATCCCGGAAATTCGGTACGTTGGCATGTGGATACCCGATTCACGGGACCTCGTGGTCGTACGACACTTTACAACCAATACATAGGAGCCGTCATTAACCCCGACAAGCGTTTGCATATTCTCTCGCCATGTACATGTACAGTGTACAGCAATTTGTTACCTGATTTTGTGACTTCAAACAGATATTGCGTATTACAGTTGGCAAGATTCAACCTGTTGGTGACGTCAACGCTGACGCACAAACCGCTTGAGCGGTGGCTTAGCACAATATTCCCGGATGGCTTGTCGACCTTGGTAAACTTGTCACAGGGTCTTTCTCTCAGAGCTAGGAATCCCTGATCATTCCGATAAACGCACTTTCCGCTACAGCTATGGACTATTGTACCATCCTGACGCAAATCCAACATCACACCCTCCCCTTGACAGTAAGACTGCAAAGACAGAAGGGTCCCGTCGCCCAATGCACATGGATTGGAACTCGCTTGCGGACTCCAGCAGTTTTTAGTAGCCGAACTTCGAACCACAACAGATTGAACATCTGAAAAAAAAAATCTTTCGATTAGCTATTTACAAGCAAAGTGCAAACAAAAAATAATCGTGGTTTTAAACCCTCGCCAAGCTGGCGCCCATGATCCCTGTTTCTTTTCGTGTTGCGCAACACGAGAACGACGCGAGAACGAAGAAGAGACGACGAAACACCATGAGAACAAGTTTAAACCTTGGCCGGTTTAGATAGAAAAAAACTGGAGAGGAGCAAATCAAACGGGTTGTCAACCTTCAATTTTCACCCCACTCGAGTTTAATATCAGCAAAACTGGTAAAATATTCGCAATTGTACAGGTAGCAATGCGATCGCGATTCCTTTCATTCCTGTAAAGGCGCTAATATGCCCGCACAACCAGGGATTATCTCTTTCCTTCCGCGCTACAAAACGTAAATGAAAATTGTTGTCAATATCATTAACGGTGTCACTACTGAGTAACACCTCACTAATTAACTTGTCAATCACTTTCAAGTTCAGTTACGTGTACCTGTATCACATCCATGAATCTCAATTCGCATGCAGACTGTGTTCGTTAGGCTGTTGACAGTTACGGGTACAATCCTCACAAATTGCGCTCGAAATCTTGCATTAAACCAATGACTCACAACACTGTCTTCATCTACGTTACCAACAAAATCCTAAAACGCATAAAAGAAACGTTCCATTTCCATTACTTCGAAAAATATATATTTTGTGAAAGGACGTCTTACGGACAAAAAACAACAACAACTTTGATTCAATTATTTGCTAGCCATAAGATTGGCTGCAGAGAAACATGCTTTAAAACCTCCGATCATCCTACTTAAGAACAACTTTAAACGAGAGAAAATACTGTTTGCAATGAAAATTTATTTTAAAATTCCCCAATAAATGTGTTGTATCAGGAAAAAAAGATTTTTGATAGCTCATTTTCCATGTGCCCCCCGGTTGTTCTGACACAAAACGCCTTTGAAAATTATTTACTCTGGATACAAACGATTTCTTTGAAAAAACATATTTGACAGTTGCTCACTATGTGATGAAGCCGGATTTTTCACAAGGCGTTCGTCTCAACTTCAAATTGAACTTGCCTTTTCTCGACCAAATTCCTTAAAAGGACGCCAGTGAACTCCATCTAAGCTGTGCTCAATCTTGTACTTGACTACCCAATTAGCCTCATCACTTTGTCCCTGTGTAGAGATCCCAGACAGCGTCATTTCCTTTTTTAGATCGATCTGAAGATAACTGGATGTGTCTGATTGATCCGCACACCAAGCACCTCCCATTCTTCCTGAGGGTTTGTTATTCAGCCGACCGTACTCTGGTCTGTAAGTCTTGTCTCCCTCCGATTTGAAACTCGAAGCCGTTATTTGGAGGTCGGCAATGGAACGATTTTCCATCCCCAAGCCATCAAAGCAGGCTGAAAATAACGCCAAACGTGTTTAAAACGAGGTCAATAGCAAACTGAATTGGAAAGTGGGGTGTAGGAAAAGGTGCTGTAGTGAAAAAAGTCTACCCTGATAAGCGTGTCCCTGCTTCAAATACTGTATGGACGAGGTCGTATGAGGGTTAATTTTGTTGGTTCCTTTTTGTGCTCCATAAGATTTTCTCCGTATTCTGTCTTACCCGTCTCAAACCAGAGGACCATCAGAACGTCAAAAACTAAAGAGTTTTTTAGTGATCAGTTATAACCCACCCTAGCAGATAATTTCGTTTTTGCTTTGCCGTGCTTGCTGATTGGTCACCTTTTCAACCAATCACAAGAAGACCCACACGTATGTGCACAAATAAGCTGAAAAAGATGTACCGCG
>NC_090883.1:41707876-41717876 GCF_036669925.1 Montipora capricornis
AAATATCAACAATATTCGCATAGGGGTCCTTGGTCCGCGACTTATACTACTTATGACCCCAGAGAACTTAAATCTTGCAAAGCAGATAAAGAAAACCTTCGATAAATGAAAAAAGGTCTTTGCTTTAACTGAATATTTTCAAAATCTTCTTTATACATGTTTACGAACGGGTTACCTTCTTTTGTATGTCTCGAATACCTATGTGGTCTAAAAATGGAGCAACTATACTCACAACGACATCCAATACGACTGTACTTGAGATATATCAAGGATAACAAGGAATTAATAAATTTTCATGTTCGTACAGAAATTATCGGGATTCACAGGTATTTTTTTGGGCTCCTTACATGATTCGCGGACCAAGGACCAAAATTCGCGGACGAAGGGCTCGTGATTACGTACACCTTTTTTTTCGAATTACAAGAAAAATATTTCAGTTTGGAACTTGCAATTATCATCGCCAGAAACGAAAACTCTATCTTCAGGGAAAATTTCAGTTCGTGGCGTTTTGATTCGGGTAAGATATTCAAGAATATCCCTTTTTTCTCGCGGACCACGGACACCATACTGTACCGGCCAATACATTTTAAGAATTTGAATTATTTACAAGCGAAAGTGGGCGGAGCAGAGACACGTAAATTCCCGCCCATTCCACAGATCGGTGGTTTTCGTAGTATTTGACAAGTGAACAAATTGTTTCGATTGGAGACCTTTCATGAACATTGCGAGCGTACCGCGCTTCATCAGCTCCTGATCTTGCACGCGAGTCCAAGGTGGAGTGGTGCCAATGACATAGCACAATAGAAAAAAACGGTAATTAGTGACTACGATGAAAAAATCATTAAAACGGAATTTGCACTAATCTTTGATACGCGGTGCCTACGGCATCCCGCGTAATTAAAGATAATCGCAATTTCATAGCGAAGATTAAGAACTTCTTGATGATTCCGAGGTCGAGGATGGTTGACCTCGATAACTTGCAATTTCCGTCCCAAAATAAAAAGATGGAGACGCCAATAATACTTGACATTTTGCCAACTTCCTCAACTTCCTCTTGGTTTGTTAAGTAAATATGTCAAAGTTGTACGTGCTTCAGTTAAAGTAACGAGATGCTGTTTCCTTTTCATACAATCCGAGTCATTCTAGGAATTACAAATTCTCCACATTCTTTCGAGGCAAATAATAGTAGGACAGTTGGGTTGAGTTTCCTGAAAGGATACTACCTTTCGACCTTCAATTTTCTTGTCAAACTGATCACCGAAATTGAAACCGATTCGACAAAAACTGAAATTGCATATAACACACTCTATTTTCTTTTATTTTTCAATTTTAAAGTCATTTTACATTTATTGAAAGACGCTGTTCAATCTAATAGGAGAATGAAGAGGGCGACAAATAATTTATGGCCTATTTACTGTACTGTGTAGGGAGGATAGATCACTACGAAGACGCGTGACAGAAAAAAAAAATTAAAAGTCGTCTATATCAAAAGAATGTGCCATTAAACACAACAATATATTCAAATAGAATATTGGAAAGAACAGTAATTGTGAAACTCCAGACAACCAGAGACAGAAGATAACCAAAAGTTTCACTATTGACCTCTCACCATTCTGTGGTCGCAATTTACATGACCGCAAAAAAGTTAAGACGGTTTAACGCATTTCATAGATCAATTGGGAGATGTATTCGACCAAGGACGCGTTAAATATTGTTGAATTACAACGCTAAGTGACTCTGAACAACACAAGGGCTGTTCACTTTAAAGAACGTTTAAGGGAGGAAATTTCGAATTTTTATGACAATAAAAAGTCTTTAAACACTCTTTCGAGCCACGGTGAAGTATAAATCCTCAATAATTTCGAGGAACTTCAATCTTGAAATAGCTTCCATTTGACTGATCACGCTTTCAGTATTTCATCATTTATCTAATGAATACATTTCGGAAGATGATAATATCATTGTACTCGACTCATGATTTTAAATAGGACTAGATTTAATGGATTTTGGCACCACAGTACACAGCACGAGTTGATCATGACAAAGATGTTATATGATCTTCTGTCTTCGATCATTTTATCATCCTCTGTTAACCTTTCACGCAGTGGGAATTCTGATAAATTAAAATTTAAATCCCTTGTAGTATATTAAGTAACTTGATGACATGTGTGTACATGCTGACAAAGCAGCCCTTGAGACCTATAAGAACGACTAACTCGTCAAGCAATTTGAGTCAGAGAAAAATATGACGATCAATAAAGGCTCAAGAAGATACTTGACATAGCTTTGAGGAAATAAAACTGAGAGTTAACATGTTTTATAGCAAACAGGGTTCGCGCCTCCACCGCAATATTTAATGTGGTCAGTTATGTTTATTTCGAAAATGGATATTTTTAAGCCCATGTCTTCTTGGGGAGAATAAGCACAAAGTCTTTAAAGCTGAACTAGAAAAACAAAATTTGGAGATTACTGTGTTCATCAGTTTTCAAATCGAAGCTTCTTTCAAGCTTTCAAGCGAATATAAACCGTGCAAAATGGTTAAAGCTACAGTAGCATTATCGGACCGCGGATGGATTCGTAGATGATCTGTACATTTCAGACGTAAATTACAAATTTTGATACCAAATCTCGCGGAGAGTGGTACTTAACCAAGGAAAGTTTTAGAATCTTTCCTCGAAACGTTCGATCGAATCCTTTAAAAAGAGCGGGAAACACAAACGACATTTCCGGCTATTGCCCTGTTTCTTTGAAATGTTTAAAAATAAAAATAATTAGTGCCATCTCATTCTGTTTGGGACTAAAAATTAGTCAGAACGGCTTACGTTGTCAAGACTTTCAGAAGCAAATGTTCCAAGTGTGAGAACAAAAAATGAAAACAAATAACGGAAAAAACAATCGGTTGTACCGCAGACTAACTCTGTCAAAACTGTGGGACGACGACAGTTCTCAAAATGGCCACATCGATTGCTTCTGCATGCTTATCTTTGGTACTTCGATCGCCAAGCGCCACACTGATTAAATATTAACGTGTAGTTTTAAAACTTGCTTTCGCTCACTACGATAATCAACAAAAGTAAAACAATCTTTTAAACTCAGTGTTAACGTGAGCTTGCGATTTCACTTACAAATGTGTAGCGTCTAATGGAATATTCGAAGGAAAGGCGTCCATCTCGCAGAGTTTCCCCGTACAGTTGACGATCTTCTTGTAGCTGGGTGATCCCACGTTTCCTTGGTCGGAGCACAAACATTTCTCAGGACAAGCAAGACTCGACAAAGGAACTACAACGAGACTACTGAACCAGAGTAACAGAAACGCCATGTTTGTTTGAATAGAGGTCGCTATCATATGCAAATCACTGCTCACTCACAACGAGTAGTGACCCAGTCAATAGTGTTTTCATGAACGTTGCGCGACAACGAGAACTTGTTTTTACTATGACAATAAAATAATATTGTCATCCAGCTGTGATCAGTTGATTACGGATGATTGTTGTCCATTGACGAAATAAACTGGAGTCGTCATGATAACAAGAGGAAGTAAAACAAATTGTGAACGTGACATTCACGGTCGCATAAACTAACTCTCCACAATCGAATCCAAGCCATAAACACAGCTGAAAAAGTATCAGTGAAATCTGGCGTGTGACATACGTTCTAAACTAGTCCAGAGGATAGCCTATGAGTCATACGAGCCTCAGTGCTTTCAACTTTGCAATAGTATTTGCGTGACTTACTCCATTTTTCGTCACGCAATCTTTTTGGACAAACAAAGAAAAAATAGGCACGCATTGCGTACAGTGTGAGTAGTGCAGTAGGCTGGTATTGTGCAGTAATTGTTTTTTGCATTCCGATTACGAACAGTTTGATGTTTTCACTTTAGTAAGCCTTATCAGATAGGGTTGGTACCTGGATGGGAGACGATTGGGAAATCTTCGAGACAAAGATATCTCATCTTTTTACTTAATTTTTTTTTGTATTTGGTTGTTTATGGCTTTTCTGTAATCTACTTTCCACGTTTTTGATGAATGGCGATGGAGTCCTCAAACAGTGCCGTTGTGTTGACTCACAAAGCCTGTGATGCTAATTACCCCTTTTATTTTTATTATTTTTGTTGTTGTCCAATGTTGCTGTCTTTTTGGTGTTAACATTTACTTCGCCATTAAATTTTAATTGATGCAGTGGTATCCGCTAAAGCTAAGCCCGTTTGGGTGGAGTTAGTACTTGGATGGGCGACCACCGCAAAATTCCCTGAAGATGGAATGTAATCTTTATTATTATTATTATTATTTTACTTGATTTCTTTGTATTTTAAATAATCTTGCTCTTTGGCCATTTCAACTTAATCAAAACATGAAACAAAAAGCGGCTACAAACATAATGATAAAGCGCATTTTACTTTTGACTCGACGTTTCGCATGCTACCACATACATCTTAAGAAGTGACGGTTGAACAAATTCAAATATGATATATATAAAATTCAAAAGACTGGTAACTTTTGCTCCAAAATGATTACCCAGTAGGAATTATTTCCTATAATATGAATGATGTCTTAAACAGGCATCAAGCTAAATTTTCTAATACTGTCGCTACAGTCCCCAAGAAAGATAAAGGTTGTTCATAAGGCATCTTGTTGGGACTGCAATGAGTTTTACATTGATAAAACGAAACGTCGCTTAAGTGACCGTAAAAAAAGGTCGTTTCAAAGCTCTCAGTGGAATCAGTTTAACTTCCGCTATTGCAAATCACGCAGTAAAAACACGTCACAACATAAAATGGGACCATTTACAAGTTTTAGCAAATGGTCGCTCTGATTTCCATTGTAAAATAAAGGAAACATTTTTAATATGCGACCTTAAACCAGCGTTAAACGAAAACGTTGGCAGTGAAAAACTCTGGCTTTATTAAACGGTCAGTTTTCACTACTATCTATTTACCTTACTGTTTTTTATCTTATTCTCTCTAGTTACCAAGCTTTTTAATTTTATATATATCATATTTGAATTTGTTCAACCGTCACTTGTGAAGATGTATGTTGCAGCAGTCAAAAGTAAAATGCGCTTTATCCTTATGTTTGTAGCCTCCGTTTGTTTTATGTGTTTCTTTGTATTTGGTTGTTGAAGGCTTTTCCCGAATTTTTTTTAATGCTTTTGATGAAAGACGATGAATCCCAAAACATTGCGGTCACTAAGCAGATGCTGACTTACGAAGTTCACAGGCTCTTGCCAAATATATTTTTATTTTTTTCTTTAACTATTTATTTTATAAGCAGTTGTTTAGAAAAACTTATAACTAAGAAGGAAAAACATATGAAACTGACTAGATTTTTATTTCCACGACGTCATCGTAACTCCATTATCAAGTGATAAATAAATTCAAGTGCTAGAGTTTAAATAGATGGAAAACATAATTTGCATAATCGGTGTTGTAAAGAATGTTATACAAATAACTTTGCCTTGATTGAGTCACTTTGGACATTTAGAGAAGGTGACAATTCCCTAATGTATGGCATTTCATAAATTTATTTTTAATATTTATTCTGCTAACCAATTGCGTTAGCATTTACCTAACCAATTTTTACCTAACTAGTTTTTTTTTTAAGTTTCCACTGAAGTTAAGCCTGTTCGGGCGGAGTTAGTACTTGGATGGGAGACCACCGCAAAATCCCGGTGACAAAGACAATCAACCTTTTTTAAAAAAGGCTTTTTTAAATCTTGGTTTATTTCTGTAGAGGGAAGGAATAGCGATGGAATCCCCAAACGCTGCAGTTTGGCAAAGCGGGTGTTAACTCACAAAGTCCACAAGTGTTCTAGGCAAGAATACCACCAATGTCAACGCCATTGTCGAGGTTTATCATTGCTTTTGCAAAGTGAAAAAAAAGGCAACAAGTGCGCCGCAAACAGAATAACCGTACAATGGGCATCTATTGTCGCTGAAATTAAAGAAAATCCTATTAAGTTTCGTAATTCATGCACGTGCAGCAGGCCTACAATCTTACGCGCACTCGCTCAGTCACAAATGTAATAAGCGCTATGAATTTTCTATTAAATGTTATTATTTTGTATTTTTGGTAGTTAATGTTCAAACCTTTATTGTAACTAGACCTCCCTTTGGAGAGTAAGGCACAATAAAGAATACTATTACTATTACTATTACTATTACTATTACTATTACTATTACTATTACTATTACTATTACTATTACTATTACTATTACTATTACTATTACTATTACTATTACTATTACTATTACTATTACTATTACTATTACTATTGCTATTGCTATTACTTACTCACTCACTCACTCACTCACTCACTCACTCAGCCTACGTTAACACGGGTCCCGACAAATTTTGGGCACGGACGAATTTTGTACCTGGACCGCCTGGAACACTGCACGAAATTCTGTTACAGATCGCAATGTTGTTTACATGGGTCCATTACATCTCTCCTGTGATTAGTTAACCTAAAGCTTTTAGCCAATCCCGTTGTGGTGAGGTGCAGTACGCGGCAAATCAAATATAGCTTTCTGGTACGTGACTTTTTCCGCGACCGGTTGTTTTGTGAGCTGTACATGCTTACCAAGAAATTCCAATGTGTACGTTGCCTCGATCGGTGAAGAATGGCCATTTGCACCAACATGTACGGTAGTAGCCCAGCTAATCCGTCTAAAATAGCGGTACATGCAGCTGCCGCTCGTCTCCTCATATCTGTATCGTGCTTTTGTTAATTTGCCTTGTGTCAAATTTGAATTTAAACAGAGCGAAATGTAACTTAACGAAAGTAACAAATTGTGACCTTGCAACATTTTTGCTAAGCAACCAAAAACATAAGTAGATTCAGGAGCCCATGAGTAGGAGCCTCCATATGCACTTTATCGTTGAGTCAACCTTTGCGAGTATCTTTCTACTTTTAGAACTAACCCTTCAGCTGGAGACTCAAATTTACACAATTTACATCAATTTGCACAATTTGCCTACATTGTTTTTGCTATGTTTGTCTTTGTTCCACAATAACTTTATTCTTCTGATTGGTCATTCTAAACAGTGTGTGCAGAAGCGAAGAACTCGTGGCGTTCTAAAAATAGAAAGATACGAGCAAAGGTTGACTCATAGGGCTTGTATGGGAGAGGCAAGCTCCTACTCATGCGCTCCTGGTAGATTCCATCGAGAGAAAATGAGGGGACAGAGAGGGAGGTTCAAGGCGTTGGCCGGGATATGTTATGTCCACGAAAGTTATTTTTAGACGAGCGGAAGTCTTTGTTCTAGCGGGAGTCTGTCTTCTGAGACGTCCGCATGTAGTCTTGCCTCGCTCTCAGGTTCTTAGTGAAAAGAGAAAATGATGACGCACGTGGAAGGCTGATGAATATTTATTTTCTTTCAAACATCGGACCGAGGTTGGCCTGCATGCGGACGTCTCGGAAGACTTCCGCTCGTCTAAAAATAACTTTCGTGGACATGACATATCCCAAGGGCTGGACCGGGAGCCTCCTTCTCTGTCCCCTCATTTTCTCTTGATTCCATGCCTTAGGCCCTGTTTACAAGGAAGGAGGGTAACCCTGGAGCTAGGGTTACCCTGGCAAGAGAGTTACCCTAGCACTCACACATTTCTTCTTTTTTTCATCGACGTGTTTACAAGGCAGCTAGGGTTACCCTGGCACTAGGGTAACCCTATCTGAGTGCTAGGGTTACCCTAGCGCTAGGGTGACCCTAGCTGCCTTGTAAACGCTCTGCTTGGGACAACTCGCCTACCCGGGACAACTTTGTCCCGGGTGGTAGGGTAACCCTACCTGTGAAATTTTGCTTGTAAACCCGGGCTATCTTTGACCCTCCTGCTAGGGTAACCCTAGCAGTAGGGTTACCCTACCTGCTTGTAAACAGGGCCTTAAACCTGCTAACCGTGCAAAACCTTGCACTTCGGGTGTTTTCACGAGTCAGTCCGCATATTGGCAACGGGCCGGTCAGAAAGTTGGCCTTCTTTTTTCAGGTCCCAAACTTGCACACTGTTAGCCGTTCAAAACGTGTGAACGCAAGGTGGCAAGTTTTTGTCCGTGCAAAACTTTGTCCAGACCCGTGTAAACCGGGTCTCAGACAGACAGACAGACAGCTCCGATGACAATATGGCTATTGCACTTCCCACAAAAACTAAAAGCAACAAGAGAGAAAAAAATCCCGTGAATTACGTTCCATCCTCCTTCTTTTTCCCCATTTTAACTGAGCAAGGAGTTGCGTCGTCCAACACTGAGGTTGTAAACAGATGAATGGTATCTGCCTCTGTAACTTGAACAGGCCCGTAGGCAGGTTTTTTTTGCGGGAGGGTGCCATGATCCAACGAGAAGACCGACAAAACGAGCGCCGGAGGCGCGAGCCTCAAGTGGCGTCCGGGTCATGCTCATCTGAGAAATTTTGAAATAAGGTTTCCTGACACTGCATTTCTTACGTTTTGAAGGCAGTATGATATGAAAACAGGCAGCCAAAAGCGAAAATTACTCAAATTTTTGAACCTCAAAACGGATTTTTTTTGCGCAGACTACTCTACGTATGTATTTTACAGTTTTAGAGAAGAATATCACCACTTAAAAAGAACAAAAGTAGAAATAAAGTTGAAATTCCGTATTATTCATTGGGTTTGCTGCCGCACACCATGATGACCAGCAGAGCTGCTAGTGTAGTCAGTAGTGTGTCAAGCTCAAGCCTCCTACACAAAAAGTCAATCAGAACAGAACTATACTATTCTCACTGGGGGCCATCATGTACCAATGCTCCTTATTCTCTTGAGATTTACGTGGAAAATTTCCGTTCATTTGCTGTTTTATAAGAGAACCCTATTTGCAGAATTTCTTACCATTCTGGCATAAATAGGCATCTTTATCCTGTTTATTCCTCTCTTTGGCTTTTAACGGAAGTTGGGCATACGACCCTCCCACGTCCCCGCAGCGATGGCAAGCATGTTGCCATGGCTCCCAATCTTTCCGCCTCCGGGCTCGCTTCTTCCCATAACTTACTTCTGCCAGGGGCGTTTGGGAATGAGGGCTCCCAGTGATAAATTATTACTATATCTATTTTCTATCAGTTCACTTTTCTTTTAAATTGTTGGTCAACGAAAAAAAAGTGGACCTCCGCAGCCTGTGTGTATGTGTGTGGGTGCGGAACTTGGGAAGGGGGGGGGGGGGGAAGAGGATTTGCGGGCGAACGCGTCACACTCCCCTTCCCTACGGACCTGTTTAAGTTGGTCATTTGTTCACTCGGATTCCGAGTAATAAAATAACCTTTTGATGTTGGAATGGACCACTGAAAAGTCCGCCTTCTTTTCAAAGCAAGTCAGACAAGGCTAAATGAAAGTACTTCGTATTTGGAATCGCTTAGAAAAAAAGGAAATGAAGCGTCCTCCCTTCCTGAAGTGTTGTTGCCATCTCATTGGTCATTTTAGAAGTTATTCCAGCTGAGAACGAATGCAATACACTTACGCACTAAACAAAAATCAAGGCATGTTGTCGGGGTGGTTTGTACACTTTTCCATAATTTCTAGGCTAATGAAATATTTTGTTGTTGTGATCTGTAATTGCTATGATTTGTTTCACACTCATTGAGGTGACCTTTCCGAATTTCTGCCGACACATTGACAGACCTTCCCTATAGCATTTTTAGTGTGTTCTTGGATAGTGTGTTTGCCATTAAATCAAAATAAATAGATAAATAAGCAACTGTCATTGTTCGATTTCCTAATCCCAGTCTTATTCGAGAGTACACCTAGGACCAGGGGGGTACAAACAAATGCTTTATTTCAGTGCACCCAACTAAGGTATACATTGCATGTGTGTAATTATTTTAAGTGCTACAAAAATATTTTTATCTTAGCTTCTTGTACTTTACTGGCTAAATAAGTCACGCGATTCTCTATCTACACAAAGAAAAATAATGCAATTCTGTGCTCTCAATAAATATAAAAATTTACTATTGAATTCTACCAGAAGCCCATGACCGTGTTCAAGGTTATGAACTTC
>NC_090883.1:41720376-41737876 GCF_036669925.1 Montipora capricornis
GTAAATCGACCACCGTAGCGAAATTACAGTATGACAAAGCTACCATTTTGAGCATTAACCATTGTCCTCTCCAATACCACCAAATTTCCCTGCTTCAAAAACCCAGAGACGCTGAACCAAATATGCTATTTATAGACCAGCTTCCAACAATCAATCAGTCACTTGTCAGTCAGCCAAATGGCAGATACCCAGTCACTTAAATCAGTATCGTCGAAGCTGGCCAGTTAATCAATCAGTCGGGCCCATTCGAACCAGTCCTATCAAATCAAGCCTTACTTTTCACACGGCTTGGTTCCTCTTGGATCATACATGTACTGCACTTCAAAGTCCCCAAGTGCGTTTGTGCCGCGATCGCTGAGGATTTTAGTCACAATTATGATGTCCAAAGTCATGTCTTTAACTGGAAGGGTATTTATGATATCCTGCTCTGTCAGAGGCTCCTATAAAACGAGCAAAAATAGGTCAACGCAAAGCAGCACATTTGTAGTCATAGAAACACACCACAACTAAATTAACTACGATCTTTCTGGTTAATATTTTTCCGAGAAATGTTGATAACATTCACTGACTTTGATACATACCTGAAAAGTTAAGGGGTCATATGGTGATGGTTGCGTGGATGACGTGGCGACGACGACGATGAGAATGATGGCGATAATGATGACGATGGTAATGGCGATAATGATGATGACGATAATGTTGATAATGGCGATAATGATGATGACGATAATGATGACGATGATGATGACGATGATAATGGCGATAATGATGATGTGACGATAAAGATGACGATGATGATAACGATGATAATGCCGATAATGATGATGACGATAATGATGACGATGATGACGATAACGATGACGATGATAATGGCGATAATGATGATGACGTTAATGATAACGATGATGATGACGATGTTAATGGCGATAATGATGATGACGATAACGATGACGATGATGATGTTAATGGCGATAATGATGATGACGATGATGATGACGATGATAATGGCGATAATGATGATGACAATAATGATGGCGATAATGATGACGATAATAATGGTGATAATGATGATTACGATAATGATGATGACGATGCTGGCGATGATGATGATGACGATAATGACGATTATGACGTGACGATGACGACGACGATGATAATGGCGATAATGATGATGACGATAATGACGATTATGACGTGACGATGATGACGACGATGATAATGACGATGAAAATGATGATAACGACGAAGAGCATCACCATGACAATGACAACGATGACGGTGATAATGTTAAATGATGACTTCAGTTCAAGTTATTAAAACATCTATCATTGTCGTCAACAATAGCAAATGTCTGGAAACGTTACCTTGGAGTTTGGTGGTTTTCCCCGCAAAAAGGCAGGATAGTTAGGCGGAAAAGCGTACTCGTCGTACTGAGCGAAGTTGGCAGCTGAATGTCCCACGCTACTAATAAAGATGATGGACGTCACCACTTTGATAAGATCCTCCAAATCGGTAAATTGTCCATCTCCGAACACTCCCTTGGAGAGAAAAGTTCGTTAATATAAAATCCATTGAGGAATACCGCTAGCTTTCATAACATTTTATCGATATCATTCACATTGAACAGTATCCTACCCGCATTATTTCAAGAAAGTATTTTTAGTAAAATAAAAGCGACCTTTCATATGAAAGTTAATACTTGGAGTTACTTTTCTTTGGTACCACGTATTATGCTGCCAAAGCCGGTTCCAATTTTTAGGAAAAAGCCTAACACGTGTACCTTTTCAAATGAAATAATCTCTGTATTACATCTACATGTTCCAGCACTCGGCAAAGTTCCTTTTTGCTTGTGGCTGTTTCTGCTTGGGTGGCCTCATACACCACAAGCCTTTTTAGAGACATTACCCCCAAGCCGGCCACTTCAGCTGGAGAGAAAAGGACAGCCACAACACCGGGGAACTTTATCCCCGACTCTTCTTGAATAGTGCTTGGGTTCTTTAACTGAGCCACCGGTGCGGTGCCCCACAGGGAACTAATGAACATGGAAAATATTTGTGAGACGCCGGGACCTACGGTTTATATTCGCTATCCGAAAAGACTTGAAAGTCTAACCATTTGCAGATGGAATTACAAAGGCAGCACTTTCTCCTCACCAATTTAAGTTCCTGAGTGTTGATCCCGCTGGGGTTCGAACCCGCGACCTCCCGCATGACAGCCCGACGCTCAACCAACTGAGCCACCGGTGCGGTGCGCGGTATTAGCTTCCTTTGGTGGTATTAAATGCTTTATCCGGTACATCTTATTTCCAAGTTTGTTTTTGTGACTGAATACACAGTACTACCTTGATCCCCAAGCCATCTTCTGGGTCTGCCAACATGTGCCCCCAATTCTGAATTTCCCAGTCGCCTGTCAGTTTTTCCGGAGAATCTGTAATTTGGCAGGAGAAAACAAGCACTTAAGATTTTAGCTTCATGTCACCTTGATACTAGAGCATTGTGCTCTAAAACGTTAAACGTATGTTAAACATGTTGAGAAATTAAGGATCAGACTGTCTGATGTGTGTGATTATTAAACCGCTTAAATCAACTGTGGTTCTTTTCTGTAAAATTAATATTTTAATTGAATTGCCTTAATTCATTTGGTTCTCTTTCATTGTACAGTACAAGGTGGTTCTACCTTTTGAGTTAACTGAAATCTTTCGTTCCAATATTTAAACGAAGCTACTTCCAGCAAGTGAGGGTACTTTCCTGTGCTACTATTGACAGCATGGTGGGTTTATTTTGTCACAAACCAAAAGAGGTTGAATCTCAAGTGGAGAGGAAAGTGAAATTAACTATTAAAGGGAAGAGATTTGCTGAATTATTTGCACTTAAGCCCTGCAACAGCTTACCATAAAAAGCCTCCAGAACTTCACGCACATAGTCATAGATGACCTCAAAAATCAACAGTGCATCATCTCTATATGGGTAGTTTGGTAGTGCTTCGGTGTCATCAACCTGTCGATCACAGACAACATGGTATGTGGTACAGTACTTCCTAAAGATACTAAATCAAGAACAAAACTTACTGTATTTACTAAGAAAAACAAAACCAAGGATAATTTAAGCTTTCAAGGTCACAAAAACCTAGAGTAATTACTATTATTTTGCAGGAAGTTACAGAATGGTAATGCTTATAACCATTAGCCTTAAATTAGATGCTAACACATGTTGTTACCGAAAAAGCACATTATGCCACAAAGCATGCCTTGAACAACATATGCACCAATGGGCTTGGGTAAAAAAGAATTCAGTAAGCTTTAAGATTCAGGCCATTACCCCTCTTGCAGCAAGGTCACCAGGCAGCCAACCATCTATGTCCATTCTCCAGATTTGCCAGCTAAGATACAAATTAAACAAATTTCATTTACTAGAATCAAAATGGATTATTTATGATGTATCTGGCTATTCTCAATAAGCCCACCTGTGGCTAACAAGTTCCATCAATCCATTGGCTCCTGTTGTCATAGTGTTGTCAATCCAGCCATTGGGTGCCACCAGTTTTGCCAAAGCAAGGCTACAGAAAGTGAGTAAGTTTCAGTCAAGTTACTTTTTGATCACCACATTAGCAGATTACACAGAAAGCTGTGAACATCAACAAAATGATTTAGGATTGTGTGGTGAAGAGGCCCAAAGACAAGCAAATGGTATGGGCTTATATTGGGGTTTCCTCTGTATTTATATCATACAAATGACGATGGAAGTTATATAAAAAGTGAGTGGTGAGAAGGAATGCCTTACATATGCCGTTGGAAGAACAAAAAAACTGAGTTAGCTGGATCATAAAACAGTGTGGCATCCAGTGCTGTGATTGATGGATATTAATTTAATAACCAATTTCTTTTTTGAACAGTTCACCAACAAACAAATAACAGACAATACTATCTTTCAGCCATCGCTGACCACCCTTATTAGTTACTACAACCCTTCTTGATTCTATTCAAGTTCTTGCCACGACACCCAAGTACTTTCCATGACTCATCAAAGAACCCATAGAAACCTACGAAAGACCCAACAATTTCAGCAGACTCCTATCGCCTTAGTTCTACCTGGACCAGACTGACTGCCATTGCTATGACTACCACCAAAGAGAACAATAGACTGTCAACCATTCATTGCTTCACTGACTCTGTCCTCATTTATTTAGATATACATACTCACTTCACACACTGTCATTATCATTCTGATGGTATGGTATGGTATGGTATGGTATTTTTTTTATCCACGTTATACAGATGAGTACAAGACTCGTTTAAACGTGAACATGCCATTAAATAACAGTTAAGTAAATCTATACATATTAAGACACAATAAATAAGCAGGATGAAATAAATAAAGGGAAAACTAGCTATATAAAAATTCAATAACATTTACTCCAGTAGTCAAATTAAGATTATTTAGCATTGTCTTAAAGACGTTCAGAGATGGGGCTCTCCTAGCACAATCAGGTAGAAAAAAAAAAGTCACTGCTTACGAGCCAGAAGGCCAATCAGGCTGGCGCTTATCTCCGGTTTCCGTAGCATGAAGCGACTAGGAGTATTTATACTCCCCCCTGGATGGGATGTTAGTTCATCGCAGGGTTACCCCCAGCATTAAATTCAGCGGTACCCATTTATACACCTGGGTGGAGAGAGGCACCATGAGAGGAAAGTGTCTTGCCCAAGAACACAACACAATGTCCCCGGCCAGGCCGCGAACCCAGATCACTCGATCCGGAGTCGAGCGCACTAACCATGAGGCCACCGCGCCTCCCACAATCAATCATGTAGATTGTTCCATAATCTTGAGGTGATGTAAAGATATATGTATGACCTGCGCATAAATCTACCGTTATGGGCAGGTTGATGTAGCTTGTTAAAGCCTCTAAGGCCATATTCATTATTACGAAATATGAACATCTAATTAATATTAATCGGTCACCATCACAGCCGAAACATCAATTTCAATTTCACACGTTTTACCAGAAAAAAGTTACAGTGTTTGTTAGGTCAGCTACTGTCTACATAAATATGCTTGGTGGCAGTAAGAAAGGAAACAGTTGTTCGGTATTGCTATATGCATGTTCATGAAACCTGGCTAGTAACACAGACGATCAAGGTTGTAAAATAACACAGAAGGTTTTTTCTTTCAACGTTTCATATAAACAATGGAACAATGTTGAAAAGACCACCCATGCAAGTCTCCATCTTGTCAGACAATGGTCATGACCATTTTGTCAGGTGGAGATTTGAGCCCCCCACCCCTCTCCCACTAGGTAGTAAGATGCTAAACCAACTGGTCTGTGGTCAATTACAATAAATAAATTAATTAACTAATGTACATTTTGTAATTATTACACTGCTTTCAACTTTTAACTGCCTTTTAGTAGTAATTTAAAATGGTATAGAAAACTTACGAGTTGATAGCCAGTAGATATAGGAAATGAGGAGCAAGCAGTCTAAAGACAGGGTGAGATGGTGATAGCTGACGATGAGTTCCCACACAGATGGTTTCTGCAACCAAATGGGTAAAGCCTGTGGGGAAAAAAAGAGTGGACACCACAATGTAGTATCCTTGTTCTAACATACCGTCCCCACCCTCCTTACAAGTCTCCTTACAAGACATGCCCGCGTGTAGGATAAAGTGAGCAAATGGAGTGAAGATTACTGAGTGTGGTTAAATCTGTTTCTTCTATCGGGAATCCTAGTATGGTAAATCTGGTGGTATCCTACACACACAAGAAGATAGAGGAAAAGCCACATGTTTGCCAGAACTTACCAAGATGAGTGCAAGACTGGTGAAACGCAGCATCAGCATTGTTGTAATACATCTTGGCCAACATCCATGTGTATTTGGGATCACTTGGCACAAACACCTGTTTTCAAAACAACATTACACTGATCAAGCTTCTGTCAGCCCATTCACACCCCAAACGCCCTCAGACACCCTCTCCCCCCCCCCCCCAAGTAACGTAACTAACTTTGCCCAGGTGAATTCAATGTACCTAATGTCCAGCAAGAAAGAGATAGCTATGACTCCTGATGCTTGAGAGAAGTGTCACAATTCAATTTTGAGATCAGCATGCCCATTTGTTGGTCGAAATATCTTGAGAAACCTTTCCTGTCCATAAAATGTCTTATTAGCGGCACTACTCAAAGACAAGTCACTCTAGGTGATCTGTACGTAAACAAAAGATCTTTGTTCCATTTCACACCCACTTACCAAATAAATCTTTACCACAAATACTTCAACTTACTGTTTGCCGGTAGGCTTCAAATTTTTCAAAAAGGAAAAAAACCATGCTGATCAAATAGCTTCAACCTAAAGTACACAGATTCCAACTTGTAAATCTTGTGGGCCCTGCCATTATTTAGCTCACAAAATGCAGCAAGCAGCTGCTTCATGGCTAAAACCTTGGGAACATTTGCTGCAATCAATATTTTAAACTAGCCAAATTAATGAGCACTTACTGGATTGTCATCAGCTGGTTTCTGGAACAACTGGATTGCAATGGGCATTAATTCATGTCGATCATTAGAAAAAAACAAAGCCATGGGCTTGCAAATCTGAATGAGCAAAAATCACAAAGTATTAATAATTTTTATTTAGAGATTTATTTCACATGCAACCAGTACACAGTAAGGGATAAGCTTAAAAGGACATTTTTGAGACCGCAAATACATGTAATTGGCATGAGCTAAGAGTTACAAACACATAAGGCAAGATGAAGGCCATATGCTACCAGCAACACCACCTTCCTCCACCTCTCCCTCTTCTTTTGCTCCATAAATTACAACCAAAAATCATGACAACTTTGAATTCAAATCACTTGAATTCAAATTTTTGTTTTTTTTGTTTTTGTTTTTTTTAACAGCTTTAATGGGTTTGACTTCCAAAAAAAAAAGCAACACACAACAGTAGCACTTAATATGATAATACGAAGACCCAAAAGGGCGGGAGCGGGACGCGAGGTCCCATGCGAGGCACTCCCCTACGATTAAGATTGAAGGAAGTGAAAAGTCAAATGATTTTCTTCTCTAAAAGATTAATTATTCATTAGTTAATGCTGCTTGCACACTTTGAAAAAGAATGCGTGCTTTTGACAGGAGACAAATGTACATTGTATGACCAGATCCTACCATACATGTGCTAGTAGATACATGTATCCTACTGCTGGCATGAAAATAAAAGGGTACTGTGGAAACTAGGCCTTAATCTAGCAAAACAAGATATCCGAAGTGTCTCCTTAAGGCCTTACCACTCTGTTAAATCTGCACATGACATCACTAAGCTTTTTCAAGTTCACAATATAAATTTTCTTTTTCTTCATAGCATCTTCCAGGGTCAGTCCATCAAGGAAAGGTTCCACCAGCTCTGGGGTCACCTTAAAACTAAATTTAAACCAAGACAGTAAATTAATTTTGTTTGCTGACTATTGATCAAAGTAATGTTCAAAGCTGTCATTAACTTGAAGGTGTAAGCTCTTACTTTTCAGGGATTTCTGTGCAAAGTTTGATGAGAGTTGGGTTGCAGCCTTGCAATCTCTGGCGTCCAAAATTGGTGTCTTCTTTCCACTTAAAGTAACCCTGCCATAAACAGTAAAAAACAGAGTTGAGGGACAGGACATCAAAAACAAGTGCATCCTGCTCAGGGGGTCCCATTGGTGAATTCAAGCAACAGGAATGTTGCTCTCTCAGATATCATAAATGACAACTGGAATTTGTTTTAAACAACAATGAGTTTGATTACTTTTGTTCCATTTCTTGTATTATGATGTTACCAACTTTAAGCAGAGGAAGAAATGGTCACCTTGAGGTGGTGATTTTTTTAAGTCCAGGGCAGAAATTCTAAAGTCATGGTTTAGATGTTTGCTAGCTAGTGTTACAAAGACCAATATTATAGAGTGTTTTCCCTCACGTGATCAGTAACCTTGTTTTCCCACCGAAACAAAAGAAAACGTTTGGATCCTGGAGCATTAGTTGGGTACACCAACATGGCCGCTGCTCCATTGTTTTGGAACATCAATATGGTCGCCGTGACATCACATGAAAACACTCTATAGCCATGGTTTGGAATACTCAGGTAACATGATTACTGGAACCATCTACACAGGAAATTCTCCCATAGCTAGCATTCTACCCTATGAAATTCAGTATTCCAGCCACCTGCCACAAAATGATGGCAGTGGAAAGGAAGAGAAAAAGGGGATCAAGTGTCAAGAGAAACTAAATAAAATCAGAAAAAAAACTCTCTTGATCGTCCCAGGAGAAAAATGCTACTATATTGAATGATAAGGTATCCTTGGCACAGGGTAGAAAATTAAAACTTATACTTTGTTACTAAATTAGACTCACATGCAGATTTTCATTTTGAACATTCTTTTTAGCATATTAACCATGCTTCTGATTAAATTAACAATTAGATCCTTTTTAGAGGCTGTAAATATTTTTCTCATAAAGCATATGGTCCCAAAAAATCAAGATTGGTACATGAATACACGTTCACACTGAGGCTAGCTTGTTTCATTCATAAACTAAGACCCTTTAAACTACCAGTTGTCGCTAACCAAAAATGACAACCTACATATGGCTTGTTGAGGCTTCCTTTGTAAAGATTTCCAAAATCATCCAAAGTTTCCCAGGGATCTGATGTCAGTTTTGCCAGCTTACACTTTACAGCAAGGGTATACTTTGTCTGTTGAATATTCCACTGAAAAAAAAAAGAAAAAAATGAGCACATCTGCTCATGGCCAAGGCTACGATCGATGTTAAAAACCTGTATGGGTAACAGATAATGCTATCCGATCCATTGCCCTGATGCTCAGAGATATTTGCCCACATTTATCCTCAATAGATAAGATGGATAAAATGACAGAAACAATTTCAGTCTTAAAATGGCCAATAGGATTCAAGCTGAACTGGGGTTTTGGGTAAGAGTGGTTATTCAGTTAACATGGCCGCAGAGTATGTTTGACAGTGTGGGGGTGGGAGGGGGGGGGGGGGGGGGAAACGGCTAGGTTTTGGTATGGATCACAGAAGTGTGAGGGGAAGGGGGAAAGGTTTCGGAGAAAACATCAATGTAGGGAAAAAGTGCAGCCCCTCCCTCCTCGTGGCCCATGACTAAAGGCAAAAAGCAACATGAAGGCAAAAACAAAACCCGCTGATCTGTGGAATGGGCCTGAATCATTGAGTGACTGTCAACCCACTTAAAGTGCCTATAAACCCAAATTTCTTGTTTTGCTTCGAGAAATCTTTGTATCGCTCTGAGCAAAATGGCGCATAAAATTTTTGTTTTTGGTTAAAACCGGAATTTTTACGAATTTTCAAAGTGGCAGAGACGCGAGATTCGAAAACCCATTACTGAGCTGGTGAGCTTGCCGAAAGGGAATGGGTCGAGTGTAATTCGTGACGTAAAACCCGGACTGTGAGTTTCGCAAGTTGACTTCCATCAGAGGTGAAGCCACGCCTGAGAAATGGGAGTGAGATCGCTACAACTTACCAGTCTCGGACTTCTTCTGTACCATTTAGATGCTTTTGGAGTGTCTTCTCTAGGGCCTCTTCCTCCTTTCTTTCTTGTTCGTACAAATCTAGCCACTCTTCGTCCACTAGGGGATTGTCAGCATATGCCTTGTGCGTGCCTTCCTCATCGCTGGCCGCAAAGCTCGAGTTTGGTGAACCTTCACCTTCCAGCTCGTAATCTTCCATTTCTGAAACTTCCGTATCTGAACCGGAGGACAGAATGAAGTCGTTCGAAGCCATTTCTTGATTAACACGTACGCTGGTTACAAACGTCAGCCGAACAGAAATTGTTTTCACCGGCACGCAGGGAAAACTACAAAACTACGTGTTTCCTCTGTTGATTTGCCTGATGCTAATGTCCGGGAATTATGTCACTAGGCCCAGTCTCCCTTTTACCCGGTCGCTGGCAGAGAAAACCGCACTTTAAAAATTCGTAAACATTTCCGGTTTTAACCAAAAACAAAAATTTTTGTACCATTTTGCTCAGAGCGATACAAAGATTTCTCGAAGCAAAAATAAATTTTCAGGTTTATAGGCACTTTAAGTTGTACATTTTGATGAAATTCCTTTCCCATGTTGTGAGCAGTAGCCAGCTTTTGCCGTCAAGGTGCACTGGAACAATCACAAGAATGGAACGATACCTCTTTAAAATCATGAGTCCCAGGGAAAATGGATAAAATTGCTCTTGTCCAGTGAAGAGGACACCCAATCATGCTATCATGCACTCGCTGTTACTTCAAGTGAAAGAGAGGTTCCCTGGCCAGAAAAGTAGCGTTGAACACAACACCTCTCAAGAATTTGAACTATTTGCAAACAAAAGTAGACAGGGCAGTGACTCAGGAATTCAGGCCCATTCCACAGATCGGTGGTTTTCATAGTAGAAGCACAAAAAGACGTCTTTTTACACACTCTTTTGCGCTTAAATAAGCAAACTTATAAAAAAATACATATCACCACATTTCACTCGTCTTTTTAATCATTAATTAATTAAGCTTATCTGTTTATTTTAGTCGTCGAGTGCGTAAAAGTTCTCGTCGATACAAAACATCACATCTCCCATCTACCTTGTAGTCATTGCTAAAGTGCTCGTCTCTAGGGCAACTCTCGACCTGTGAAAAAATGTGTTTAATGCAAACTTATTAGCAGAAATATATTTCATGTGGGATTACCTAATAACAATAGACATAACATATTACGTACGCAATAAAGCATCATTCGATCAACAAATATTACATAATGAATTATCACGATGTCAAGAGGAATAAAAAATATGTGTTAAGTTTTACAAAAATATGCTTTACAAAGTAAATGCCATTGATTTATTGTAATGCGCATGATAAATCAACATGAGAAAATTGACTTAAGATCTTACCTGTTTAGGTATACCTGGAGCTTTACGTGCAAGTCTGTAAACTTCCCGTTTCTCCTCTAATTCAGTCTTTCTCTGCTCCGCATTTTCGTCGAACTGCGGCAAAACACAGTCGTACTTTGTCAAAATCATTCTGCGCTCAGCTTTGACCCAGCGGTTACAGGGAAAGATGACCCCTTCTTCATCATCCTGGCTTGGTTCTTGCAGCTTCTTTACTTTAATCCACTCCACGTACCAGTCGTCTCCGATGCCACTATCATCTCTCCAAATTTCTATCTTGTGCAACGGACCAGGCGGGAGACCGGTGTGAATTTT
Source organism: Montipora capricornis (assembly GCF_036669925.1). Classification (NCBI taxonomy): domain Eukaryota; kingdom Metazoa; phylum Cnidaria; class Anthozoa; order Scleractinia; family Acroporidae; genus Montipora; species Montipora capricornis. The sequence goes on from NC_090883.1 coordinate 41,731,596, forward strand.
AAAGCGATCTACGGAGCCTTTTTCGAAATCGTTCTTCCACTTGCAGTCAAGGTGGAGGTCACGCGAACGACTTTTATCTTCGTTGTACAGCGCGCAGTAAACATTGGAATCGGTCCCGGCACCTTTTACATCTCCAGTTTTCACCATAACCTCACAATCTGGCGGTAACCCACTGCACGAATTGCCCATGTTGTTTTCCGTAAAGTTCTTCGTACGAATCACGGATTGTAGATGATAACGAGCTCGCCGTCAGCGCGTTTAAAAACGCCACGAAAACTGCAAAGAGAGAGATGGTCCAATGCGCAAAATGGTATTCCAGTTGAGGTGAGTTTAAATTTAAGGTTGTATACGTTTGACGCTGAAACCGCAAGTTTGCTACTTGTTGCTTTTGCCAAAGATGTTTGTAAGCTAAGCTAACGCGACTGTGTGAAAATATAGTCTCACACCTTTTGACGTCATTACAATTAGCTTTGGGGTCGTTGTCAAGGGATTAATTACTTTATGGCGAAATTCATTCCACCTCCTGCAGAAAGTATACACTCGTTTCATATTCCGAAAAAGTAATTAGGCCGACATTTGTTATGAAAAACAAATTTAAACTTCGACTCTAATGTGAATGCCGCAGAAATTAAAGTCGGGATTTTAATGACGAGTGAATGACGGCATCACGTATTCAGTCTCACTTGGCTAAAAATTGTATTGGTTACATATAACAATGATCGTGCCATTATTTGGATTCTTGACTTGCTTCAGAGTTGCTTGTTTAAAGCTTTAGGTCTTGAAGCTTCGGATGAAAATTAAGTCTGTTCCTTGAAATCCCGGAAACGTGCGATTTTGAAATCTGACCGGATGATTTCCTGATGAAATTTAAAAAAAAGTTCTTCGCGGAATAATGGCATATGGGAGTGATCATTGACATACAATCTGTCGAAAGCGGAAATTCCGAAGAACAAAACAACTGAAGTTTTAAAAAGACAGGAAATAAACGACAAAAAGAAAATCTAAGAAGAGCGGAGTAGTGGGTATCGACCAATATGTGATTTCAGTTCAAAGAAACTGACTAAAGAAGGTCGACTTAGATTTGGATGTTAGTATGGAGTGCCATTAATATTTGTTAACGCGCTTTGACACACGAACAAACACTTTCAAACTGACTTAAAAACTACTCGAGTTACAAGGGTAAAGTACCAACAAACATCCTTCTCAGCTGCGCTTACGGCTAATCAAGGGTTCACCTTTGTCTCATTTATACCCGGAAGGAAAAGGAAATTTACTTTGCTTGAATTTAGTGCATTGGATAGAATAGGAGATGTATCCTTTTCTGTTTAAAAAAGAGATTTATCCGAATTACAGACCATCCTCAAGGAGCTTCAAGAACAATGCGGTTACTTGTCTTACTTAAGCTGGATTCAGGAGTACTGGCGCCTGTCGCTTTTGATTAATCCCCTTTCTTATACACGAATGCATCTTTTTTGAGTGTCTTTTTAGCGCTGAAACTAGACATTTGTTTGTTTTGTATCTGGTGGATAGAATGTTACTTAATTCGCTTTTTACCCGAAAAGGAATGTTTTATTAACACATCATAAGTGAATACAAACTCAATTCGCTACTCTGCGCTGGCAATGAAATCACTTGCGCTTTCTATTTGCTTTCTGCACCTTCAACACCGCCCCCCCCCCCCCTACCCGGGCAAACCGCGGGCATTTGACTATACTCTGTGACCGGGGAGTGGGGAATTTGACCTTTGCCTGTGCGGGGTGGGGAAAATTAAACCGGACGTATTAGGTTCCAAATGATTTATTTTCGGGCGCCGAAGTCGCTAACATCTATAAAACACGTGTTTAGACGGCATGGAAGAGTTCAAAGGAAGAGATGTAGCATTTGTGAGTGATTGGCGTAAAAAAACGGGTCTTCAAAAGGTCTTTATTAAAGACGCTAGGAGTCTACGGTGATTGTTCTTTAGTAGGGTATGACAGACAAATCGGACGATAGGGTAGAACATTTGAACACCATTTTGGCCCGAGGGGGCGGGAATTCGAACAATCCAACAAGTTCAAAGGCCCCGGGCTTTGCCCGGGGGGGGGAGGGGGGGGTGGATTTTGATGTCTTTAGTTGATAGGCGCATTATTAGGCACAAAGCTAGACCCTACGATTCCCTTCCAAACGTCGTTACTTCATGATGTTAAACATTGCATCTATTCAGACGTTGGAACGACTCGTCTTAGAAATCCAATTGAAGTAACCGATAAAAAAGACGTTGCACTAAATTGACTTGTCGTCTTCCATGTCAGGTTCTCCTGTTTTAATGTTTGTTTTGAGGCGTGCGTCATTTTGATTTTTGGTTTATCACTTTCGTGGTGGGGTTAAAAGAGGGATCTACTTCAGAATATTGCGGGATCGTTTGAAGCACACGAAAGCAATTTTTGGGCAACCACACAATCTGTTATCATAATTTAGCATATTCCACGTCTCATATACCATTTTGTGGATGTCTCTCTTTATTGAAAACAGTCCAAATAAACCTAATGCTCAAGGGCAAGTTGGATAGGCTCCCATTTCCTACCATTGGCAAAAAGGACCGAATACTTTAGGATTCGTGTGGCCCGCTCCAAGAAAACCAATACAACGTAATACACCGAAAGATTTCTCGACCGAAACCGCAATAAAAGTGTTGTTTCCTATCTTTGTAAGCTCTTGTTAATGCGATTAATTAAGTGATATCCAGAAATTCAACTTTCAGCGATACAGACGCGTGGTGACGCTCCCAGAAAAGGGAAGAGCTTAAGCACGCGCGTTTATGAGACGCGGACGCCAACCGGAAAGGAACATTTCGCGAGCCAGGACATTGGTGTTCCCAGATTTTTATACTAATCATCTCCAATAGAGAAAAGATACTTGGCAATGTAAACGTGGTTGTGTGAAGACAAATTAAAAGGGGAAACGGCTGACTTCCGGTTGCCGTCCGCGTCTCAAAAATGCGCATGCTTAAGCTCCCTATTAGATGAAAACGACGAAAACGCAAACGAGCACGAAACGAGGCGTGAGACGCTACTAGTACACGCAGCTTTTGCACTAGTCTGCGCGATAGAACCCCATCGCAGTACATCGCACTTGGTACAACTGTGTCGTATCGTGCAACCACCTCGGTCAAAAGGGACCGTAACATTGGACAGGCTAGATTTCGGCCCCTCTCTCGAGACCGGTCTGCGGGGAGGAGCGCGGGCTCCTTTCCAGGAACAGTAGCTGGAAATCGGGCCAGTTCGTGCAAGCGCATAGGGTTCAAAGAATTTTTTTCAAGAGCGAAACTGGTACCCAAGGTCCCAGACATTCAGATTTGACTAATATTTGAATATGAGTGCAAAAATTTAATCTTGAACTTGTGAAGCCCACAGAAATCTAACTTCCCATTCATTGCTTGACTGGGATACGCCAATAAGCCCAAACGCGTTCCCAGGGTCAATGGAGACCCTGGGAACGAGGTTGCAGTAAGCCCTTCTAACGTCAAGAGAACCCTTTCGAAGTGGGCGAAGTTAATTAAACGACCACGTCTCGAGCTCGTAGCCAATTTGAAGACGACTCAGTTTTTACTCACGTCCGATCAAAAGTTAGTTTTCCAACTAAGAGGAATTTATTTACACCTACGACACAATCAAGCATGTACATGAATAAATTAACGAATGTGCACTGTTCTTTCATCTTTTTCGAGTGATTTTTTTAATACACTAAGTTTTTTACACTATCGTAATAAGATTCCTTTTCCAATTCCACAAAATACATATTAATGTTGAAAAATAACTATAAAACAATTAATCAAAAGGAAACTTAAATGCAACTCATTTAATAACTCCGTGAAGACGTCAGGTTGTGCCTGACCATATATTGGAAAAAAAAACGTCCAAAGAATATATATCCTCATTGGCGTACAGCCGCCAGCCTTGCATCATTATTTTATTATTAGTTTTCGACCCTTGTGTTTAAGACAACATACCTCTGGGATCAAATACCTGAGCAAAGGAGCATACGAGGTTATATGCTCGTGCTTAGCAGTAGTTTGCCTTTTAATGAGAAACGCATAACAGAAACCCCGGGCCAGTAGCATGAAAGCAAGCTCTCCATTTTCGAGATGTTGAGTGACTGGGCACTGCAACTGCAAGGTGTTTCCAAATGAAAGACAGCTAATGACTAAGCCTACATCACTGCATTTCTCTCCATCAAAAATAGATGAGGACTTAGAAGCAATACAATGATTATTAATGTTATAAATATCATTATTATTATTACTCTTTACCAAGTAAGCTGTTCTAACATTACTCATCAAATATCCAGTGTTACTGCGATTTTCATAATTCTGCAAAATCTCATCTTCAAGTGCAAACGACCAAACGGCGTTTTGGCTTCCATCAATCCAACTTCGACGCCAAGCCGAGATTTGACCCGAAACCACGGATGCCGAAATCAAACGAGTGTTTTCACTGCCGTAATCAGTAACCTTGTTTTTCCACCGAAACAAAAGAAAACGTTTGCATGATCATAGAGCTCAATTCCCGATTAGATGGGTACACTAACATGGCCGCCGTTCTATAGGTTTAGGAACATCAACATGGCCGCCGTGACGTCACGTGAAAACACTCTATTGATAGGTGACACGACCTACCAATGAACATAATTGGTTCCCACGGTGCATTCGTACATTCGAACTCGACGTTGGAAAGCGGTGGAATCTGTGCGAATCTTTTTACTGAAGAACCTCTAAATTCAATTCATTTTCCGGCGGCGAAGTCGATCTTCCCGGCTATGTTCGCAAATTTGATTGATGGAAGCAAAAATACAAGTTGGCGCTAAATACAAGCGCAAGGAAATACACGTGTGAACTACCTCAACACAAATACAAACGCCAGCGCAGGTGCAAGAAATGGAAAATTTTCCATTTTCTTGCGTTTGCATTTGACACGTGTGAACCGAGAAAACGCAAACGCAAACGCACGGTAAAAAAAAAAAAAAAACCTCACAGGTTCATTTTCGTCCACCATCTTGGAAAGAGGACTTGAACTGCGCCTGCGTGTCTCACTTCCCTTGCGTTTGCGTTGGACGTGTGAACTTCGTTTGCGTTTGCATTTGCGTCGTAGGTGTGAACCAGGGTTTAGCACTTGAAGGTGAGATTGCGCAGAATGATGAAAATCGCAGCAATGAGTACTATCATCATCATATACTCAACAGAATATCACGTTTCCGATTGGTCAATGGCGAATACATAAATAGGTTACAGAGTGCAATACGGAAGTTTCCATGGAAACATATCAATTGGGTAATTTTGTTGAGTATATAATAAATAATCGTATGAACTTGCTCGTGCATTTCGTGATTTATGGGCACTTGTGACGTTTTGAAAGTTCTCAAATGGCTCTCGCTTACAGCTTGTTCAATTCTGAGAACTTTCACAACATCAATCGTGCCCATAAGTATGGGAAGTCAAATGGTGACGTTTAAAATTTAAGGAATAATTTCACGCGCGTTTCGTCCAAAATCAAATAATTTCCCGAACCTTTAGGCGACGGAAATCACTTGATTTTGGACAAAACGCAAGTGAAATTGTTCCCTAATTTCACGAATATACCATTTGATTAGCTATTAATATCATGCGTAACAAATTACGTTCATAGGACGCCATTTTGGCACTGTAGGAAAAGTTGTCAGTGCACCATTGTACATGTAAAACTTGACGCTCCGTGAGCGTACAGTGGATTGCCTGTGGTACGTGTTACTCAAAAACAGAAGGCACTGAGTCTAATGCATGCGTGAAAACAAGAAACCCAGTCGTGTCAAATTACCATACGCAACAAAATAAAATTTCAGGATCAAACCCATTCCTGAAGAACCTTTCCCTTGAATAATGAAGCACAAAATAGACAACAAGCTTTCTTTCAAATAACTCTTGGCTGTCACATTTCCAATTATTTTTTTTACCGTAGGACTGTGCAGAGTTGAGCACAAAATAAATATAAGAAGCATTAGTGAAATTTCCAATTGTTACCGGAAGAGTTGAGTACAAATAAATATAAATAGCCGGACGATCCACTTAAGGTATTCGATTCCTTCTCTGTCTTTGTCAAACCCAGAGAATTTTCCATTGGTGTCAGTGTTGTACATAACACTACGCTTGGTAAAATGTTACAAATGAAGGGGGTAGTTTCTAAAGAAACTGTAGTGCTGCGTCGGTGGCGAAGTAGTATAAAAAATTTTGTTTTATCAACGGAGTTGATAATGTAAATTGACCATTTTAC
>NC_090883.1:41742876-41770376 GCF_036669925.1 Montipora capricornis
TGGTGTGGTTCCATGATGGTATCATAAAGGTAGGATGTCGTCTCCTGACCAAGTTGATACTTGGCCATGGCTGCACAACACCATATGCAATCAATTGTTACATTAAAAAAATTACTTTAAATTAAAAATAAAATTTAATAAGCACCTTACCTTATTTTTTTCGCTTCTTGGTTTGCATTACCATATACAGTTTTTATAACAAATGATTGCTGTGAAAGAACAAAAAAGTAAGTAAAAAAGTTAAAACAGGACCAAAAGGGGCTAATGTTGCTCTTTCACACCAAGCAAAATGTCAGACCAGTTGGTCCAGGTCTCAACCAGCTCTAATGACAACTACAACAATGAAATACTGGCTACAAACAGGACACATTGAATGTGTTGCAAATTTTGTAAATGAAGCTTAATGAAAACATAATTATTTCAAACTCTGGCAAGCAAACATGTTTTGAGGATACAAGTCTGCCTGCTTCAACAATATGAAGATGTAAATAATAAGAGGCTTACATTAAAACTGGAACGTGGAGGCACCTTCACACTTTGTTGGAAGTCTCGTTGTGCCACCACATAGTTTTCCCAATTCACTTCAAAGCTAAATCCATCCAAGGAAGCCTCAAAAAAGTTGGAATTATTGATTGTAACAGTAGTCTGTTAAAGCAAAGAAAAATGATGGATATGAGAAAATGGGTTTAAAAACATCAAAAGTACAGCTTTGGGTGTTCAACCAAATGTATGTGGGTTCTGTTTGTAACAAGTAGAATGAAATCTCTGTTCTAAAAACAACTCAATGTATTTGGAATGATTTCAGAGAATAGATAAAGTGGAATTAAAGGTGGCAAAAACCAGTTTCAACACTTTCAAGAGACCTTGTTATTAGAAGGATTGACACTACAACACTTTATCACTTAACGACAATGTTATGGTACCTTATCAAACACCAATAATTATTGCTGAAAAAGATTTGGTCATTTTGTGACATAACAGATCACTGTGGCAACAGGAAAGCCCTGCAAAAATACCCCATATTTTGGCTTTAGTCGCTCATATCTCAAAAACGAATTCTGTGACTCCCACATTTTATGTCTGAAATGTAATCAACATGCCAGAATGAAACATTCTGCAAAGTTTGAAAAAATTCTGTGGAGCGGATTCTGAGCCACCTTAATTAATTCAAAATTTGAGGTAGCTCTGAGTCCGCTCCACATAACTTTTTTAAACTTTGCAGAGAGTTTCATCTTGGCCTGTTGATCACTTTTGTGCAAAAGAAAAAATTGGGGTCACCTACCTCGTTTTTCAGATAATTATGAGCAACTAAAGACAAAATATAGATGTTTTTGCAAGGCTTTCCTGTTGCCATGGTAATTCGTTATGTCACAAAAATGACTGCATCTTGTTTAGCAATAATTGACGTTTCACGTGGTACCATTACATTGTTGTTACCTGATTCAATGTTGTAGTGTCAATCCTTCAAATAACAAGGTCTCTTGAAAGTGTTAAAACTGGTTTGAGCCACCTTAATTAACCTGTGTTGAGGTGATAGGCATTTTAACATACTCACATTTATAAGAATAAATGGCTTCGTCGTATTTGATGATGGCATTGTAATATTGACTGGGACTGTTTTGCCTAATTCAAGTGATATACTTCTTGGGAACAGGAATACACCAGCAATAACAGAAATTGTCACACAAATAAAAATGGCCACTGCAAGATAAAGAACCCTAGAGAAAGTATGAAAATATTAACTTTTTTTCAGCTTTACAATACAAGGAATGGTAACTTCAAGCAGCCCTTGATTTACATAGAGGTTCAATTGAAAATCCTTATAAGGAGCAACAAGATTCCTTTGTTTATTTCTTGCTTTGTTGGTTAATTTGTTCACTCATTTATACGTAAGTATGTTCGTTGATTCATTCATTCACTCAATCATTTCTTTATTCCTTCAATCGTTTGTGTATTCATTCATTTAGGCTTGGAAGGTTGCTCATCAATAATAATAATTATTAATTTAAGCGGAATCCGAACAAAGACTCCTTTCTACACAATTACATGTATGTATGTCAAGGTGCACATAATTGAAAACACTCCAAGGTTATAAAACAAAATAACCTACATTCTCCTCGGTTTTAGTCGTCTATCTCTCACAGGAATCAAAGCAACCAAGTCATGCTCTTGTTCTGTAAAGAAAAGTAACAATGCTTTGACTTTATTGCTTATCAATTTTTGTACAGTTACATCACCACAAAATTAAAAGAAAACAAAGAGTGATTCCCTTTAAAGCTTTAAAGCTTAAAAGGTTAAGATCCCTTTAGTACATTTTTTAATAATAGAATTACCAGTATTTAAAGAATAAATGCTATACCGAGTAATTGCATTGTGACTAAACTTGATAGACAACAAATGCAAGGAAACAATGTTATGTGCTTGTAATATTTCGATATAAATCTATATCATCTTCGGACTAAGGCGGGATACAAGTAGCAGTATCCCGCCTTAGTCCGAAGATGATTTAGATTTATATCGAAATATTACAAGCACATAACATCGTTTCCTTGCATTTGTTGTCTATCAAGTTTAGTCACAATGCAATTACTCAGTATAGCATTTATTCTTTATTTACTAAAGCTATCAGCAGGTAATGGATTACCAGTGTTACTTACTGCCTGATAGGAAAAGGCAAACTTGGTTACCAGGGCTTCAGAAATCAGCAAAGTACAAATTTCCTAATTAATGTGTAGCTAGCAGCCATAAACCAAGCAGCATGAGCTTTAGTTTCCATTTGCTGTTGTTCTTAGACTATTTGTTCCATAGATTTAAGAATTACAGATTGTCACACCCACTCTGGGAGAGTAGTCAAATTATGCGAGGACTGGACTTTTGACTTTGCGACTCGTAAATCACAAAGTCATGTATCATTGAAATGGTTGTAGTTCCACTTGAGCGTCAAAGTTGTCCAAATTAAGGGTGATTAAACATTGCATGTTTCTTTGCGTTTCACGAGATTTAAGGCAAAATAGATATTCAGTCTGACTCATGCATTGACCTTGTGAGAGTAGGTGAGAGTAGCATGGCTGGGGTAGTGGTGAGAGCACTCGCTTTCCACCAATGTAGCACAGGTTCAATTCCCAGACACAACATCATAGATGTACATGTAAATGGGTTGAGTTTGTTTTGTACTCCGCTTCAAGAGGTTTTTCTCTGAGTACTCCATCTTTCCCCTCTCCTCAAAACCTACCTGTCATTTCAATTGATAATTGTGTTGATTTGTTAATTTCAGTTTAAAGTATCCCCAATTAGTGCTCCAGTGCTAGAAGAAGACTAAACACTAAATAATAAAGTAGTGATCTACTTTGTAGATTCTAACAACTTTTCCTGATAACAATTAAAAAAAGACTTGAGAACCGCAGATAAGAAATACCTTGAAAAAATAAAACAATTTTTTACAAGTCATGTTTGGACATACTTATGCCATCTTCAGTTGTAAATGAGTTGTACAATTTGACTTTAAACCTATTTGTAAGTAAAATACAATGAGTACAATATTTAATTATTATTGTCGAATTATTTGTATACAAAGATCTCATCTTATCAAAAGCTTGTCAAGATTCTTGTTCCACTGAATGTTTCAAAATATTAGACTAAGAAAATTAAAATAAAGGAAGCTTTGCATACCAAATTGGAACCAAACTACTCTTAACCAACAACTACAACATTTTCAATTTTTGGCCTCTCTCTTTCAGTTTAATTAGTCTCGTTGGTTACTGAGTTTTAAATCACAACAACCTCATTTTTCAGTTTTTCTTTTTTAACGGCTTTGTTGTGACGAAAAGTATTTAAGTACCTTAGCTATCAATTTATCCACTGTATTTTTCTCTTAAATAGGTTTAAATTCAAATTGTACAACTCATTTATAACTGAAGATGATTCCGTGCGATGTCTGTGTAACAGGCGACCCAACGGCATAAATCGAGTCGAGTGTCTTATTGTGGCGAAACATGTCTTGCAAAAAGTTTTAAAAAGTTGTTTTAAATAAAAAAGAGCAATCATTGGATTTCAAGTGTGGAGTTCACCTTTTTTTGAAAGGCCCTCTTGCCATTTTTAAGGCTCTCATTTTCCAATGACTACTCAGACCTGGAAAAAACTACTAGAAACTGAAAGTCAGCAACATCACTGAGGTCATCTCTTTGTTAAAACTGAATGGGAGAATAGAAAAAATTTCAGACTAATGGTCCATCTCATGCAAATGAATGTACAGTAAGTCACAAGTAACAAAAACTGAGGCTTTGCCATTTTGACCGAGTTGACAGAGAGGTCAATACATCAAGTCAGAGGTTGTTTATTATGTTACATGACTTCAAACTTGATCAATTCAAGCAGCCAGTAATACAAGCGCATATCAGTCCATTCAGTGTTTTTAACTGCACAAGTCACGTGAACTAACAGGTAGTCTATCAAAAATATATTTATTATCGAGGCAAAATTAATGGTAAAGTAGATTTGGTCCACATTATCAATAATCCCCTCGCCAAACAACATTTAAGAAATGCAGAGTGCCAATTACATGTATCTAATTTTGTGTTTTGATTTGCCTAATTCGCAGTGAGGAAATTTTTTTTTCGCTATTTAACAAGCATAGCTATATAAAAAGGCAAATCAGTTACTTCCACTTGTTTCAAGGTAACAATCCGCACGTGCAAGATCAAAGTGCAGAAGCTGCGGAAACATCAGCAACATGCAACTCCGCATAACTCCTCGAACTCGTTCTGTCTTCCTTGTGCGATCAAATATTCAAACAGAGATCACCTAACCTTTTGTAAGTTTACCAGTTCCTCCACAAGTTGGGCAAGTCTGTGACAAACTGACATCACTTCCATTTTTACTCAAGATCGGTCTCCGGTCAAATTCTTCATATCCACTCGAATAGAGATGACCAGGCGCTTGATTTGAAGCAGTTGCACCAAAATTATCCCCCTGTACATTGCTATCACTGGTTGGGTCGGAAAGGATATTTTTTTCATCATTATTTAACATCTCTTCACTTCTGTTTTTCCCAAACCATCGACTTTTGAAACGACGAGGCATCGCCGCGCATCACTGCTTGTGGTTTCAGCGTCGTGTAAAGGTACGTAAAACGTCCCTAGCAGTTCACACGGAGCGTATCAAGGAAGTTGAGAGAGTCGCATGTGGTCTAGAGGACAACGATTCTCTCCATCACTGCCTTATTTGAGACAAATGCACTTGTCATCGGCTTCCTTTAGTGGAGGGGGCGAGGGGGTCCCAAGCCGATGTGGGGACTTTGTGAATGTAGGTTGTGTCGCCCCATCGCCTTGTCTCCCCACCTAACCCTAACCCTAACCCTAACCGTTACGGATCCTACCAAGAGAAAACGAGGAGACAGAGAAGGGGGCTTTCGGTCCAGCCCTTGGGATATGTCATGTCCACGAAAGTTATTTTTAGACGAGCGGAAGTCTTCCGAGACGTTCGCATGCAGGCCAACCTCGGTCCGATGTTTGAAAGAAAATATATATTCATCAGCCTTCCACGTGCGCCATCATTTTCTCTTTTCACTAAGAACCTGAGAGCGAAGCAAGACTGCATGCGGACGTCTCGGAAGACAGACGTCCGCTAGAACAAAGACTTCCGCTCGTCTAAAAATAACTTTCGTGGACATGACATATCCCGGCCAACGCCTTGAGGCTCCCTCTCTGTCCCCTAATTTTCTCTTGATCCTACCTAACCCTAACTCTACACTTAAGTTGGGGAAGATGCTTATCAGGACTTGCAAGGACTTGGAAAAGGTTCCTTGTTTTCAGTTCAACTGGGAAAACAACGCAGGCTGAACTTTACTTAATTTAAGGTACGAGGTCCTTAAAATAGAACCACGGAGCTGTTTTGATAGCGTGAGCATGAACTAGAAAACCTGCAGATGTCTGTGGAAATATCGACGTTATCGTTACCATGTGTGAAATCCAGCAACCAGTTTTTACATGTTACAGTTAAGCAGTTATTATGTAAGGAGTAACTGCTGTTACAGCTATGTGCGTACATCGAAAATCCAAAAAAAAATATTTGATTTATGTATAGATTTTTTTGGCGAAAAGCGACTTTAGCACATGCAAGAGTTTTCTGGATAGTTTGAATTTTGTCGGACTTTCAAAAATTTGTGAAGCTTTTCCTTGGAAAACATGAAAAATGGCGTTTCGGAGGCCCTAGAAAATTCTGTAAATTGTCCAGGGGAGCATCCCGGGGGAGCATGCCTCCACACCCCCCTGAGCTATAGGCTCGCGCCTTCGGTGCTCTTCTTACTATGCCTTTTCTGTGCGTACCTAAACAGAAAAACCACGATAGGCCCCCAGACAAGCTATAAATTGGTATTTTTGTAGTTGCTATGAAACGGACATTTAAAGGAGACTATCATTCAACAATTACTTCTACTTGTTAACTATTCTATAAGTAAGTTATAGTTTGGCAGAAAACGTCACACACGATTCGCAAAGAGTAGGGCACAGTATATTGTGGTCTGTCCTCTGTAGTATACTATGGGAGTATACTATGGGAGAGTAAATACTATCCTAAACTTCTCTAAAATGCGGCGAGGGTAAAGAAAGAAATTCAGCGATGTTCTATCTTCTGCCATTTGCAAATTACTTTTTCAAAGATGTAGCTGTATATGTGTATTTAGTCAAGGTAAAGGAGTTTGTTCTATGAGCATGGTCCAAAGAGTGTGACATGTAATCCGGCAGCGGTGCTGATAGTCAGCGATGCCTTACACCAACAGTTCTCATTGGTAACAAGTGGCAACTTAATTAACCCCCTCCACATGCTAATCGGATGGACTCCAAGAAGAACGAAAAAAAATATGCCAAACTTTGTTGAGTACTGAAGCAAGGTTTCTACTGAAGAATTAAACTCATGCATGATTAATTACCCTATATAAAAAATATAAGCAAGTGATTCATTATAGCTTAAAGTAGACACAACACTGATTTAGTTCTATAAAATTAGAATTTCTTCAGCCTGATCTCGTACACGCGAGAAAATCTCGCAGTCAACTAGAAGAAGGCTGTGTGCAGCTCAGATCTGGGTTTCCACTTTATATACTAGTACTGGATGACCAGCAAACTGGTTTGCCTCCGGCCAGTCGGGGTTCTTAAGTTGTTCAAAGGATGGATAGCCCCGTCTGCTGGATAAATCACTATCCAGTGGATAAGTAATAGCGAAACCAATTGCGCCATCCAATGGATAGTGATTTATCTGGTGGATAGCGTTATCCACCTTTTTAACAACTGGGGCCAGATAACCATTCGGTGGATAAGTCACTATCCAACAGTTTTCATGTATGAAGATTTAAGTATTGTCTTGCATAATTGTGAATGTGCATACTCTAAGTACATTCAAGAGTCCGTTAGCCAAGAGTAAGAATCTGGTATCAAGTTTGTCCCCACAACGTCAGAAAAGTGTCTATTTTTAAATTAAGTTTTGCGGGAAAATAAACTATTGAACAAGTCGGCTAACTCTTAGGGCCAGTTATTTAAACAAAGTCTAACTTAGGCCGCGGTTTAAGACAATCAGTGGACCTCCAAATCTGTTTATAAGCGGTATATTTTAAGTAAATAAATTGCTCTCTAGCCTGGAATGCAAACCTTCTTGTTACCATCAGCAGCACACAATACTTCGATATGATTGTTGGCAACATTGAAAATGGCTTAGAACGCGGTTTTGTTAAACATTGTCTAAAATATGTTTTAATAATCGACCCTTAGTGTTTTGTATTCAAATCAAATCTCCGGGGATTAAGATTCTGTGTGTGTTGTTTTTGCGTTGTAATGTATCATTCATATTTAAATGATATGGAAATACCTCGAACAAAACGTTTTATTCCCAAAGGGTTTGAATTGGTACGACATTGCGTTAGCCAGTTTCGATTACAAGGTATTGAAGTGTAAGGATCGGTAGGTTTTTTCTGGTAAGGATAAATGCAGCAGTATCTCTTTACTTGAGGGATGGAGTTTTAGGGACACTGTGAGGTAATATTGTCTGTACTCCCAGATGTGAGTTATGTTGAAACTGGGGAGAAGAGAGAATGGGAACACTTCGTTACAGTTATGCATTTCAAAATCGTCATGCATCTAATTATCTGCATTTCTGAACATATCGCCCCTTCCCCAAAAAATTGACGCAGACACAAAGATTGGCTGTGTGCAAATGCCTCTTTGAGGCTGCAGCCATGATTTTATTGTAATTTAAGTATCTTAGGCTACTATCATTCATGATTGCAACATGAGTAGATTTACCTGTGAAAAAGGCTTTGAGGATCCTCTCAACAGAAATATCCTTTGTCCTTAAAGCCCTTTCCTGAGAAGTTATTGGTCTATGACATGCCACACTAACAATTTCTAATAAGGCAATGGTGTTCTAGCTTTTCTTTAGTTAGCTTGGCTGCAATTTTTACAAGGATAGTTACTTTTGTTTTCTATCAAAGTAACAGACTTGTAACCTTACCAAGTAATTTCTTTTCCAAGTATCGATTTGTGGTCAGTGAATGTCCATATTAAAGTCAATGAAGATAATTTCCCTTTAAAATGAAAGGGGCGTAAGCCTTTTGAACAATTCAGACACGTCTCCGAAAACACTCTGCTTGCAGTTTTGAGGATATAAATCGGCCTAGTGCATTAGGAAAGTAGAGTTAATGACGTTTTGAACGAAAACTAGAGACGAAAACTGAATAGTACAGCGGCCGACAGCTTTCCGCGCTTACCACCCGCGACAGCTGCCCCGATTCTATAAGAAAACCGATTAAGATCTGGGCTTGTTCCTAAGTTCCCGAAGCGAAGGAAATCCACTCTATGCGGGAATTATCCCGCACTCCCGGGTTAGGTCAGGAGTAGGGGATAATCCTCAAGTACATAAAAAAAAAAAGACTTTTATGTGGTACAAGGGCCGAAATTTACGAAAAAAAAGGTACCACTGGATTGTGTGCCAGAGCATGGTACTGTCACGAGTAAGCTTGGCTTTAGGCCAGCGCATCGCTCATGAGACCGGGTCATTGCCACATACGCCGTTCTCTACAAGGCAGTGAGGGAGAAATAAGTCGGTCCTTAGACCATGTACGACAAAGCCTTTTCCACGGTGGCTAGTTCCCTTTATATAATTTTATTTCGAAGATTTATATTTTTTAAAAGTTTTCGTGGTGTTCTCCATCTGGTAAAGCACATTAAATCATGGTAGATGACGATTTGAACAAGTTCATTTTAAAATATCATCACGTGGGATGCCATACGCAGACCACACTGATTTGTGTGGTCCAGTTTCGTCATCATCGAAGTCGCTGTTGGTATGTCCTATGGCCTCGGTTGTTCAAAAGGTGGATAACGCTATCCCCCAGATTAATCACTATCCAGCGGATAAACACAAGCAGAGTCAATTGAGTTATCCAGTAGAAAGTGATTTATTTAGTGGATAGCGCTATCCACCCTTTGAACAAGTGGGGCCCGCTGATGTATGAAAAGCCTACGGTGCCCTGAGTACTTAAAGGGGCTAGGTCACGCTATTTTAGGTAATTTTGTTTAATTTTGTTAATTATGAGCTCTAAACGTCAAATTGGCAGAGCAAGAGTCTTTCATTTGCAAAATCACGGCCACATAACAACTGAGAATGATTTTCAAGCTTTGTAAGTGACATTTTGATATAGACTGATAAAGGTGGGCCGACGTTTTTCAAATTTACCCAAATTCAATCCATTTTAATCCTCTCCAGTTTTGTCCATCCATGTCCCTTCTTGGCCTCCCTGTGTTTTGTTAGAGTTCTTCTATAGTTTTGAACAGTTATTTTGATATTTTAGTTAATTCTATGACCATTCGATCAGTGCTGAAAATGCCTAAAATAGCGTGACCTAGCCCCTTTAAAGTGGTAGTACGACCAAAAGAACAATTCTTGTTTTTCTTTGGATTTCAAAACTATGTTAACAAAATACTAACTGAACCAAGTTTTAAGTTCTGTTTTTAAAAAGACACCTGTTTATTCTAACTAGAATTTTCTTATTTATTGGTCCGCCAATCTTGAGAGAGCTGGGTCGAGGAGAAACTGACGTAAAAGACCCACTAGTTTAAGAATGCAATGCGTATGTACGCGGCCGAATTAATATGCAGCACGGGAGTTTCGGGCTTTGAGACTTTTAAACCCGTGTTTTGCATATGTAATAAATTGCGTTTTTAAGCTAGTGAGAAAATGACGTCATTTTCTCTAGATCCAACCCTCTGAGGTCCAATCGGTCAGTTTTGAACGTGAGTAATGGCGGACCGTGAAATCCAAAACTTACACTCAAAATAAGCCTTTGGATAAACTAAAAGCTCAAAATTTTGCCAGTTAGGTGTTAAGCGAACACGCTTTCAAAATCTGAAGAAAAAAAGGAAATGATTTTTTGATCACAGTACCACTTTAACGAGTTTCCGTCTGGACAAGTGCAAACCCCAACAGGGGTCATCGGTTGTTTGTTAAAATAATACTCGTTGCATGTAAATAGTCACGAATACTGTTTGCAGCTAAAATCCAATATGGCCGGTGTGTTGAATCTTGCTCGGAGATCAAAGGTTGGTTTATTATGCCTTCTAGTAATTCTATAGCGTCCTCATGGTTTGAAAAAGGATGTTATATTGCCAAAGTTTCTTCCACCCTTAAAGTGTCTCTTCAACTCTAAACCCTTCAATGGATTTGGCAACAAAGTATTTAGTCGTAAGAGACGAATTATAAGCTATTTTTCTTAGCCGTCTTCGAGAACAAGCTGAGAAATTACAAAATCTCGCAGACAACCCAATAGCAGAAATTTAACCTCATCAAAACGAAATGAATAGGCTGCGGAATTAATTATAGACTCCTTTACTCTTTTGATTGCATCATGGGTAATCAGTACAACATGCCGGGAAATTCAAAGGTTTGTATGGAAGTTCAAAACGATAAAAAGTATTCATAATTCACAATTTTGAGTGCTTTATCCTACAAAACAGAACTTATGCAGTTAAAAATCTGGCTGAATGAAGTTGTACAGAATAGCTATTGTACAAATTACTTTATTAAAGGAAGTTTCTATGGACTTTCAGGAATCTTCCAAATTGCTTCTAACGCGAGATTTTGCCGATAATATTCACTCGAATCACTTCACTATTTTAATGTCTCAACTCAAAGGAAAAATCACAATCGCTAGATCACACGTCGATTCGCACATGGTTTTGAAATCCTAAACTTACATCACGTAATTGCAGCTTATTCACCAAGCAACTAGAACAAAGGGACAAAGTTCACTTTCACAGCGTGACAGTCACGCAGTCCATTTTCCAGCAGGACCACTAACCATACATTTCCTGTAATTCTGAAGGCACAAAATTAAAGAAAATGTAAGGAGAAAAAACAGCTATGTCTAGGAATTCCACAGAATAGATACTGAGTCCAAATCATCTGAGTTGTGAACTTGAACTTATTATGATTGGGTTATGAAGGCGAAAGTCTAGAAGAAAGTCATAGACAGTTTGTTTTGCTTTGAATTTCCATACAAATCTTTGAACTTCCCACCATGTTGTCCTGATTACCCATGATGCAATCAGAAGCGTAAAGGGATCTATTCTCATCACAAAAGGCCTTCCTACAAGTACATCTGGGCTGCAATAGACAGAAGAAGCAGTCTTACTGACAGTAATTTTGTCAGTAAACAAATTATTGTTTAGTACATCCAAATTCTATGGATTCCTTAGTCTTTGTATAAAGGGGTCCCTGATAGAGACTGGCAATTCAATACTGACCATTGCATTTGGTCTTGCTTGTTGCTTTTCAGGTATTTCAACCATTTGTAAGCTGGGTGAAGAACAATATTACTCTTTTCTCAGCATCACAGGTGACAAGAACATTTTTTTGTCTTTTACTTTTAAGTCCTCTCTTTTTCTTGTAGGAGGCTGTCTTCACAATAATTATTGGTAGGGGTGCCACTGCCACTAGGACTAGCCATCCATATCACAAATCATCTGTAGTCTAGACACAAGGACTATGTTGTTTAACGCAACATTAGTGCTAAGCCAAAAGTAAAAAGGTGAAAGATCATTTTGTTAAATGTCATTAAAATGTACTGTTGAGCCAATCAACCAGTCTTTTTTTACATGTCTAGTTGTTCTAGCACCTTATGGTGCTAATTTGGGGACACATTCATGCCAGACCACAACACTGGGAAGTGTGTACCTTGCTCTTAGTGAATAGTGCCTGTGTGTGGGATCTTTAGTATCTCACAGAGTTTATGAACAAGGCTTGTGTGATGGGGCCTACAGTGTATAATCCTTATCAGTGAAGACTTGAAAGTCTGACCATTTGTGGATGTGATTACGAAGGCTTCACTTTCTCTTCGGTTAGTTAAAGACCCCAAGTGTTGGTCTGGCCGGAGTTGAACTCGTGACAATATGACTGTAAAATAGATATTTAATTGACCACTCCCCATAGGGTCTTTCCAGGGCCATTGAAACACAATCATGACAGAAGAGAACATTTAACAACAACTGTTAAGACTCCCAACTGGCCAGAAGCAAGGTAGTTGGTTATCTACAAGTGCAACTGAGAAGTTGAACCAGGGACTACCAGGAAGAAATTCAACCAGTGGTCAGAACATGTCTTGAACCCGGGATCCCCAGACTCAAGGCAAGCACCCTGACCACTGGGCCACCCTTCCCACCTTCTACAGGCTATGCTCAACCAACTGAGCCCACCGGTAGGCAGTTGATTATTCATTCAGTTAGTGTTACTATTTCTGTTAATTTAGGCTTGAGTTATCATATCTGGTCTTGTTTACCGACCAGTTACATGTAGCGTGGTAGGCACAACAGGTAGAGCACGGTCATTGGACTGCTGTGCCAGACTTTGTCCTGACCAACACTCTGGGTCTTCCAAAAAATTGCGGAGAAAAGGCTGCCTTTGTATTCACGTATACAGCATAGGTACCAGTGAATTTAATGCTGGGGGTAACCCTGCGATGGACTAGCATCCCATCCAGGGGGGAGTAGAAATACTCCTAGTCGCTTCATGCTACAGAAACCGGAGATTAGCGCCAGTCTGGTGGGCCTTCTAGGCTCGTAGCAGACTTTACCTTTTACGTTTAGACAGCATATACAATTACCGGTAGTTAAACTGGTTGCCTATTTCCATTCCTTGTCTATCAAGTTTAATTCAGTGTTTGACACTTACTTTCTCACTTATTTGCCCTTCTTTCTCACTTATTTGCCCTTTGGGCAACCAGTTTTGTGTTTATGGTTGCCCATGGCTTTTTTTCAGTTGCCCACCTTCTAAAGACCGGTTGGACATTAAAACTCAAAGAAGGCTTGTAAAAATGTCAATTTTGTGTAAAATGTGTGTAAAATGGGTTTGACAGACCAGCGCAACTCCTGCTGTGTGTCCTTGGTATTCTAGTAGCCTTCACAGTTTTGCTTTGACAAGCATACGTATCTTTAAGCAATTTACCTTTTCTATAAAAGATCAAGGGAGATTCCTTGAATAACTCTCTGAGATTAGGCTGGTTTTGAATGAAATGCCATTTTTTCAATAGTATGTTCTTTAAGCCTTTCAAAGCTGGTTGAAATTGCGTGACAAAAGGTAGAATTTCAATATCAAAGTACTCTATATCGTAGCTTATTTGGCTGCGGGAAAACTGGGTTCCATTATAACAAACATTCTTTTCGCGCGGAGAAAGATGGCGTCTACGAACATGTTCCTTCTTCCAATCTGTTTCGAGGTTTTTGCCAATATATTTTTAACAGAAAAATAAATGGCAGCAAAGAGATGTAACGTGTTTTTTTTTTTTAATTGTGTTTTCGGTGACTATGTCATGTTACTAGACACTTTCTTCGTTGCAAATTAGGTCGTTCCGCAAAATATTAGTTAAACAAAAATTCTTATTGCCCGATCGTGCAAGTCTTAGAGTTGTTTTACTTGCCCACGGATGATTTTTGTACCATTGAAGCATCCTGCTTACCCCCAGCTTTTAACCACTGTCGTTTTACTACCATTTTTAACAAACATTTTCCGTGTCCTCTGCAGTGTATCGTGGTCGGGAAAGTAAATACTCGGAGATATTAGCATTCTCGGCCCCAGAATCTGCTTTTCTTTTGGCCAGCGCCAAGTGAACAAGGACTCTGACCACCACTAGAAATACGCGCAGTCGCAGTAATGGTATAATGCTCTAAACGTTGACGACCGTTATTGTTTCAAATTTCTGAGAATGCGCATAAGAGCCGGAAGTCTGTGATTCGCGGACTTGCCGCTTTGCGGTGGCCAGAGTCCGTGGCGCTGACCAAAGGAAAAGCGGACTCCGAGGACGAGAATGAGATAGCTTCACCAAACTACTCTAAAATCCGAGGATACATAAAGATATAATATGGCGCAGTGGTGAGAGCAGTCGCCTCCTGCCAATATGGCCCGGGTTCGAGTCCCAGACTCGACGTCATATGTGGGTTGAGTTTGTTGGTTCTCTACTCTGCACCGAGAGGGTTTTCTCCGGGAACTCCTGTTTTTCCCTCTCAAAAACCGACATTTGACTTGATTTGCGTTAATTGTTAATTACAGCTTACAGTGTCCCCAATTAGTGCTCCAGCGCTAGAACGACTAGACAAATAAAGTTCCTTTCCTTTCCCTTTATAAGGTAATTAAGGTTTTGCTTGATTCTTTGTAGGTACCAAACGTTCTTCCTTGTTGTCACCGTGCGACGAAAACACCCCTTCCCGTCCGCTACAAGTATCGTGACCAATTAAAATACGGTATTTACGCCGCGCAACCAGCGCTTATAAGGGATTGTGCACTAGAGTCTGCGCGCTTATGCATTATGAGAGCCACGAAAACAAGGCAGCTGTATAGGATCAAGGCGCTGGTGCCTAAGACAAAAAAGCCCCAGGGGAGTCGTATGGGGAAAGGAAAAGGCAAAGTCGATCATTACGTGGCTAATGTGAAGGCCGGGAAGATATTGTTCGAGTTTGAATGTGACAACGAGCCTAATGCGTTAGAGGCCTTTAAGCAGGTCAACTACAGACTACCGATTCGCCTTCATCTGAGGATTAAACCACCGGAGAAGAGAGAAATATGGACTGATTTTTGATTGCTAGCTGGAAGACAGACTTGGACTCCTTTGCTCAAGGTAAATTCGATTTGCGTGAAAGGATTTTAGTGGTTACAGGAAGAAACAAGTTTAAAGTCTCTTTCAAACTCATGCTGTCTCAATAAAAAAGGGAAAAAAGGAAAGGAACTTTAAGTGGCTGGTCTTCAAGCGCTGGAACACTGTAAACTGAAATCAGCAAATTAATGCAACTCAAATCAAACATTGGTTTTTGAGGAGAGGGAAAACCGGAGTAGTACCCTGAGAAAAACCTCTTGGAGCAGAATAGAGAACCAACAAATAGGCCTTATTCACGATAGCCGCCATGTTGGTTTTCAAATTGTCATGCAAATTAGCCATGTGTTATGCTGGGGGGCAAACATTGGAAGAAAGGCAAATAGCGGAAAATGGGCTCGTCGAAATATTGGAATAACATCGCTACAAGTACATTTTAGAATTTAGGATTAAGTACCTTTCATAATAATTTTATATCTTTGATTACCTTTGACATTTTTACTTTCTACTTCGTTATCTGCTCATTTTTCATTTAAAAAAAATATCGACGTAACTTGTGCAATCATTCCATTTTACTACTTCTAAAGGTGATCATCTTTGTGGCTAAGATGTTCGTTATAATCTCTCGAACTTGTGTTGTTTGCCCCCTCAGAAGTGTGTAGCTAATTTGCATGATAATAGCAAATCCAACATGGCGGCCATCGTGAATAAGGTCCACTCAACCCACATGACTCCTAGTCTGGGAATCGAACCCGGGCCACATTGGCCAGTGGGAGGCGAGTGCTGTCACCACAACGCTTTCCGTGCTTCCCGATGCGTCAATTACAATTATTTTGGTGGCGTAATATTCTGTTTTAAACTGAGTGCGTGGGCCTAATGCCAAACTTATTTCTTTGACCAGTAAAACAAAGACGCTGACATACAAATCAGGCTATCAAAAGCTAATGCAATTACGTCCAGTCTACTACACTAGGGAGCTTACGCAAGGACGACGACGACGACGCCCACGAGAACGTCACAAAACAATGAATTTATTGAGCAAAAACAATACCGCAGCACGCGCTGAACGTGCGTTTTGCATTTTGGTACATTTCTTTACCGTCGTCGTCCTGAAAACAGGAGGGAGCTTAAGATTTTACGACGGCGACGGCAGCAACAACGGCGCAGAACAATGATGTTATTGGTTCAAAGAGCATAAATAATCGTGCTGCACGTGCAGCACGGATTTTAGCACGTATTCTTGCGGTACTCTGCATAACGACGGCGAGAAACTACCAAATTTGGGGTTTTGACGACAACGTCAGCATGCAACAGAGATTCTTTCATTCTCTGTTTTCACTCCGAAACCGCTCGTACCAATTTATTGTTAGGATACTTCGCCTAAATTGTAAGAAGTGAACGACATAGAATAACAGCGAAAGAATTATGACAAAACAAAGTGATATATTTTAAGGTGACGTTTTCGTTGAAGCCGCCGTCGTAGATCTTAAGGTCCCTAGGGAGCTTTAGCAACGACGACGGGAACGGCAACGAGAACGTCATCTAAAAACATAAATTCGGGTTCTTGCAATCACTTCGAAACTATTCCAAGCTTTTTAATATGGCAAAGGTGTATCAGTACGTCAGGAATGAAACCGTTATGAGCGGCGCTTAATTTAGGGGAGAAAATGAAAATTTATTCTCAAGTGCTGACGTCCTCCATAAAACCTCAAATTTGGCTATTTCACGTTGTTGTTTTGCTGATGACGGCAAAGAAATGGACAAAAGTAAAAAACGCACGTGCAGAGCGTGAAAAGCTATTGTTTTTGCCTACTAAATATGCAAATTTGTGACGTTCTCGTCGCCGTCGTTGTCGTTGCTAAAGCGTGTGAACAGCGCGTGTGAACAGCCGGCGATTTCACTGCGATTTGTAGCGCGACAGATCGCAGCCTTGTCGCCGCAAATTCGAACATGCTCGAAATTTAGTGCAACTTTGCTGCGATTTTATCGCAGCTCTTGTCGCGCGATAAAATCGCTCTGTGTAAACGAGCCTTAACGACGTGAATTGACCAAATTTGCGGTTGTGTAGAGGACGTGAGAACCTAACGAAACATTTTAATGTTTTTTCCCAAACAACCACACCGTTCATGCCAATTTTATTCCTGCAATGTTGATACACACTTTCCATTCCGAACGACTTGGATTATAACTAAATTATTACAATAACGGATTGAAAATAATGTGTTTTAGACGACGTTCTAGTTGCGTAAGCTCACTACTCAAAGCGGGAAGACGGCTGCAGCAAAACGATTAGCTTGAGTGCACAAAGGTGAATCGTTCATCATCTATTTTTACCTCAAAAACGCTCGCACCAATCGCGCACATTGGTAAACGTCGCAAAGGTAAAATAATCACGAGATTCTTACGATGGCGCGAATCTGTAGTTTGAAGTGACGTTTTTGTTGCCTCACTGATTTATCAGCGAAGAGGGAGTTGAAGATACGGCAACGATAACGCCAGAAAGCGATGATATTGTTGTTGGTTTAAAGATGAAAAATAGTCGTTCCGCAAGTATTATATAAAGTACATTTTCATACCGTACTCTGCAAAACAACAACAACGTGAAATCACCGAGTATTGGCTACTTCCAAAAATACCAAAATACTCTTTGTTTGCCCTCCAAAATATTGCATGAGCATTGTTTCCAGGTTCTCTTGGGACTTAACAATGGTCCCAAGAGAAAGTAAAAACAATGGTTTTAAAATGGCGGAAGGTCTAAGGCGGACGAAAGAGCAAGTTAATGCTTTATTCGACGCGTACAGGGCAGGAAAACATGGAAGGGATAGCAACAAACAAGGAAGTTTATGTTCAAGTTCAAAAATTGATGAAAGGTGATCGCAACGTTGATCGAACAGTGAAGCAAGTGGAAACAAAATTAAAGAAGCTAAGGAGCGGATAGAGCAAGCTAAAAGATAGAATGAAATTACCGGGATCGGAGCGACCGTATCTGGCAAACGCTTTAAGCAGTGTAGAGAAGGTAGCCTTTGAAGGTACTGGGCACCGAATGTGAACACGCATTCAACACGGGGCACCGAAGTCTGAACAACGCACAGTTTCGTACCGGTGCCCGGGCACCAAGTGTGAACGATACCTTAGTGCACAGTCTTTTTTATAGAAAAGCACTTTTGCTTGCACGAGTGGCCATTGTCAATGCCATGGGTAATAATTTCTCATTCAATACTTGTGATTAGCTGGAAAGATCTGGTCTCGCGGGAAAAGCAATCTAAAAATAACTCGGTCTGTAAAAACACCGTTCCACAAATACAGTGAAGTTGTACGTTCCTAATCATAGGCTCCTGCCCGTAACCAAGGAAGCCATGTTTGCTTTTCTTCGTAAGTTCACATTTTAACAATTTGCAACCCTGTCATATCATCGCGGTTATTGGCAGTACTGAAAGTGACAAAGGAAGCCGCAACTTCGCAATGCAGCATTGACCAGTATAAACCTCGTGCATAGTTTTCAGGTTAACCTTTGAGACAACGGACTGAGTTAAAATTACACTTTCTCAGTCATTGATTTGAATATTTAAAGAACTTTTATTATCATTCAAAAGAGATCCAAGTGATGTGTATTTCTAGAATTCAGAGGTCGAAACCGGAAATAACTTTATTAAAATTGTGCACGCGAGCTACTTTGATGAAATTTTAAGTCCGTAATCATTGTTTATAAGTTGTTAAGATATCTACAAGT
This sequence comes from Montipora capricornis, assembly GCF_036669925.1. Lineage (NCBI taxonomy): Eukaryota > Metazoa > Cnidaria > Anthozoa > Scleractinia > Acroporidae > Montipora > Montipora capricornis. The sequence goes on from NC_090883.1 coordinate 41,761,731, forward strand.
ACTTAACTCTTTGGAATATTTCTGATGGCTGATTCTCGATCGCGCTAAGTTAGTGTTCTTTGCTGCCGTAGTCTTTTAGGCTCTGGGGCGTTTCTAACGCATGAAAGCCGCAAAATTGCATTCCTAAATAACGGGTTTCATGCAATTTTATCATTTTTTTTTTTCAGATTGAACACATCTAGGTGGCCAGCTTGCTGGAAATATTGTAGAAATGTTAGATTAAGCAATCACAGCCATCGATAAGTCGATACGTGGACCATGTTGATTACAAAAGAATAGTTGGGATATTTGCGCGGCTTGATGCCTGTTCGCAGGGTTGCGATGGTGTTGAAGGTGTTAAAGCTACGGGCAGTATCCTGTAGTGCATCTCACATGCACAAGTTGTTTCCTTTTCTTCTCAGAATCTGCAGTCATCGGTGAAAGCGGAGGAAAAATTTGGCTTGTTAACAACTGGTCTTGACTCAGTTTAAACTTCTTTCTTGCCGGCCAGAAGCCCATGGAAGCAGATGGATTGATTCTATGACCGCCACTGGGTAACGAGGTACTCCAGTTCAGATTATTCGCGATTTGTCGCCTCCCAGGGGACACGGGTTTGAAGAGTTTGGTTTCCGTGCCGTTCAATGCCTCGGATAAGCATGGATTAGCATCATTCATGCATTCCTGATGCGCAGATATGCAATCATTGCATGCACTTGGTATCGTAAATCCTGCGGTCAAGACATTAAATGAATAGACGTAAGCAACGGGAAGGTTCGAATTTCCCTCTTTCTTAAATTGCTTTTTTGATTTATTCAGTCGTGATGCTCAAAGATGAAGCCTCTGAAGTCTCATTTTAAATGTCTGTGCTTCGCATCAAGTCTAACTGTTCAACCCTACTGATGGCACAGCGTTTCGTGATCTTGATTTGCACACAATTTTAAGCGGAATGCATGAACTGCTTTCATATGTATTAGTTTTGTTGTAAAGGAAAGTGAACTTCAAAACCACTTTAGCATTTTCCTTCATGCACTCGCTTGCGCAGTGCGCTTCCTCGTCTTATTTTCGTTTAGGTGCAAAACATGGACCGCAAGGCAGGTAGTCGAACTGAATGCGAGTTCAGCTTTCAGTGAAAACCGTGAATTTCCATATGCGCGCTGAGCAATTTTTTGCTTCAATTCCCAATGTTTTGAATCTGCGACTGAGACCTTAAGGTTTGATAATACAAATGAAAATTCTACAAAAAGCAGCACTTTATATTTGGAGCTGCAGAGGGAACCAAGCGATTCTTAATATTAATGCATTTAAATTTAAGGCGCGATTGAAATACGAAATTGAACATTACCTTGGGCGTTACGGTATTTAAGGCACAATTTGACGGGGCTTCAGGATCTTTGGTGTCATGGCAATTTTTTTTCCTTGTTTTTAGTGTTAGTTTTGTAAGTGCTGTAACTGTGATTAGTCAGACTGAGTGCTGTTTGCATATAAGTAGTGTGTATTGCAAACAAAATGATAATAATAATGGTAATGATAAAAAAAGCAATTGATGTTGTTTTCTAAGCTGTAAGGGGCAGTTCTAGATTAGTCTATGAAATCTTAAAGTGTAACCATACTGGCCACTACGTTTACGTTTTTTTTAATTTTCATTTGTTGTTCAACAAATCACTTTTTTTTCAGTTTTCCTATTTTCGTTTGGATAACTGTTCCAAGTTTCGAATCTCACCTCTGCTGTACTTCGCTCTGTATTTTAAACTTTTCAAGTGTTCCACGGTCAACTGCAGAACCTCCGCTTTTTCCAATTTTGTTGAACCCTTGAAAATAATAAAAAAAATTTGATATTAATTAACGAAGATTGGTTTATGTGAATGATATTGGCAGTCTATCCATGACATTCCTAAGTGTTTCTATCTTTCGAGTGAGTCAAAACCGAACTTTCAGAACAAATTAGCCTCACCTGGGTGTTATTCGTGCGCTGAGTCCGTACACCTGTCATTTTGCTCCTCTTATACATATAAATATATACATATAAATATATATACATAAAATTAAAAAATAATAATGATTTGAAATCAAACTAGCCTACTTCTTTTGAACCCACCTGCCTTTTGGCAACCTCCGGAACCAGCTGCCGTAACTCGGCAAGTGAGCTGTTGATTCGATCTCGTCTTCTCTTTTCGATTTGCTGTCGATCCGAAAAAATTCACACCTTTTAAATTAATGCACCTTTCATTTAACTCCTCAATGAAAGTGTCAATTTTATTTTCTTACCCCTCGTCTTTGCTTCCTTGCGCGTACTTCAGGATTCTCTACCTCCACGTCATCGGAACTTAGGATAAGTCAAAGGTAAGAGATTATTAATCAACTTCTAAGGAGCATCAAGACAATACGTGACATCTCTTAACTTACTCTCTGTTGCTTCGATCCCAAAATTCACCCTCATCGGAATTGCACTCTTTTAGGGTTCGTTTCATTTTTCAGCGTGAAATAAACAGTTGTTATGGAACTCCACTGTCTTCCCGTGCCAACGTTTAGATTAATAAATAAGTAACCTAAAATTAAGAGATATTATGGTGAGTAATTTGCAGGCTTTTGATTGGGTGGTTGAGGAGTACATCATTCAGGGCTTTGGAAATGCACGTGTCGGAGAAAGAGAAAGTAATGTCTATTGTTTCTTGAATCAATCACGCGTAGGCAATCATTCTTTTGGATCGAATCTTCTCAAGTGGACAGGCGTCTGAAGCGTGTAGAAATCACAGAAGAGTAAATAGGCACTGACTAACTTTGGACAATAAAAAATTTAGAGTGACAATAAGGCTTGATCCCTCATTATTACAGGTTTTAGCAGTGCATTTCTAAAACCACAAATTCTTGTGCGTAAAGACACGGTGCTGTGTCATTTAATAGGCTCAGTTCGCTCAAGCTGAAGCTGCTCGAAAATTCGAGATTCTGATCCCCATGTGAATCTTTATGTTCCCTTTTGCAGAGAAATACCGATACACCGATACTGCTTTGAAAGATGTGCATAATTTAAGGGATCAAAAAAAACTTTCCCACGGTTTGCTGTGCGGCGACTTATTCAAGGCCTTTGTTGAGCCCTTGGAGACGGAACTGCTATTGATTGCATTCCCTTGACAGAAAGAAAATCCTTTCTTTTCCTGTGCTTTTCAAAACAATGAAGAAGGAAACCCTTGACATTGAATGGCGATTGTATTTTTGTGCATTTTTATAGACCACGACAGGGGACAGTAGTAAACAAGCAATAGAGGCTACCAAGGATCTGATAGAGAAAAGACTTTCGATTTCTGGGAATTACGTTACGGTAGTTAGCACGTTCTGGAAAGCCCACTCGCGTCTCAAAACCACAATTCAGTTCACCATTTCGATGTTTTCGTAAAGCAGGTCATTTTTAAATAAGTTCTCGCGGACAAATCATTATCGTAGGTCTGAATACTGCCGGCTTATCTCCTCCCTTTTTTTTTTTTAGAAAATATGTTAAGGTTCCAAACGGCCATCACTTTATTTTGCTGCACTCAGCACCTTTGAATATTATGACAACGGATGATCGATGACTTAGCTTGCTAAACATAGAATCCTGTCGGTGCACATAAATCTACCTGCAGTGGGCCCTGTTGTTCAAAGCCGATTAACGCTAATCCCAGATTACAAATTAACCAAGGGGTTTATTCTCTACTCCCAAATGCTGTTCAACGCTGATATTCGGCAAAACTTTACATCGGAGGAAGTCAATTTTGAAAAACAAAAATAAGCAAAAGAAACTTTCACCAAAAAGTGGAAAACGTGAAACAAAGTTTACGCTAATCTTGGATTGAGTTAATCGGCTTTAGAACAATCCGGCCTTGGTCATTAAGTTGGAACACTTGACACTTCACAACAGTGTACCCCGTTCCCCCTCACAAAGTTGGGGAAAACGGCGAGTTTTACAAGACAATGTGTAATCACCAATGACTGTTTTCAACTTTGTGAAGGGGGAAGAGGGAAATTCCCATGAAGTGAGCTCGTGGGTAAATTGAGTAATCTGTGAGTCACCAGGAACGCACTATGGGATCATTAAAGGATCATGTTTACCTATAATATCATAGTGACCTTCAATGTATGAAATCACCCCTTTTCCGGCTATATGGGCTCCCGGCAAAAAGTGCCTCTTGTTTAGGAATGTCAACTAGATCTTTCATGATGGAGGAGTAGCAATTACAGACAATTAAGTGTAAAAAAACCACTTGTTTTATTGAGTTAATTTGTAGGATTTTCGTTTTCACTGAATATTGAAGGTTGTTTGACATTAGGTCACAAGCCCAGTGCAACGTATTAACAGCAAGTCGCAGACTCCAGGTGTTCTGATAATTCAGTGTGTAACAACGGGATTAGCGCCACCTTCATAGAAACGTTTTGTTCAGACACAATGTCACGGATGCCAGTCTTGAGTGGCCATTGTCAGTTTTCATTTTTGCCACGATCAACACACGTGCAATTGGTTCCATTCTTTTCAAGTCTTTCCCGTAAGAAAATGAGAAAACAGACTTGTGTTTGTTCCTTTTAGAAAGAATTATGCAGGAAGTAACAATAACAATGTGCGAAACTATTTTGTAACACCTGGTCCTATTTGATTTTATTTGACATGCAGAGACATGTTTGTAAGATGATGAAAATTGTCGCTTCCTGTGTAGTTGTCTTTTTCGGTTTTCGAATTTCGGCCGTTCTTGGGGATTGTTTAATCATTCTTGACTCAAGATGTTTCAGCCAAATCAACAGAATAAAGAGCAACGACAAGAATCTATTGTACACTCCCATTACTGACACGGCAGTCCAAACTGAGAAATCTGGCCAAGATGAGAATGATCCAACTTTAGTTATTTTGATAATTAAATGAGCCGATGATGGTTAGCTGGGTCTTTTTTTGTTTGCATTGATAGTTTTGTTTCTACTTACTAGTATAACAACTTAGGTTTATGTCTGTAAACAAATTTTGAGCTTGAGGGGGGTGGGGGGGGGACTTGTTAGTTTGTTCTTCATGACTTCTGAATCATTGCAGGAAAATGGCTCTTGGCTGCATTTATAAACGAACTGCGATTGTTTCGCCACTTAAATTCCGGCAACCGAACGGTGCACCCTTTTTTAAGGTTGTTGGCTGTTTTTTTATCGCACTGTACAAAGTGCCTGTTATTTATCCTGTCAGATAAACAAGAAAGTTGTTCTAAGTTTAAAATGGAAGAAAAGAAACCGAGTTCAAGTGTTGCCCGTGCTGAAACATTTGACTGAATCGAATTTCAGCCGATCTCTTGTTTGGGCAGCCATTCTGAGGGTCCTGAGACAATTACTTCACCGTATTCGCCTGAGTTCTCAGTTCGATCATTTACAACTTCGGGAAGCTAAAAAATTTTGAAGGTTTTATTGCAGATGCAACGATCAATGTTAGATTAACACAGTGCCCATTCGAGTGAATCGGACATCCCTGCTACACGTGCCGATTCTATTATTTGATTACACCTGCCTTAATTGCATGTCATAGATAAAGCAACATAACAAACAAATGGCAATAGGTTGTTATGAACGATTAATATTCGAATGAGTGCAGGTAGCTGTGTTCTCATGCATTTTATAGACAGCGTGATTCTCACCTGCGCTGCATCTGCGCTTTTGAATTTAATCGAATGCCCTTCCATGCCGCAAAATAATTAAACCTATGCGCTAATTATCATGACAATGAAATGGACGGCTTAGCTAGATAAGATCTCGTTTAGAAGACTTATTCGCGAAAGTTAATAACTATTATACATGCTGACAACTTCTTGCCATGGGCAGGTGTGAAGAGAAATGATGTACGTAAGTGGTCGTTCAATGGCAATTGCAAACGTTTCGTGTATTTCCATTACAAAAACAAGTGTTATTTAATAATCGTGATTGCAGAGCTATGTGGAGATGAATTTCTACGGTCAGGGCGCCAAACTAACATGACTTTTTTGTTTCAAGAGCTCTCTCGACCAAGCTTACAATACGACGTGTGTAGATTAATGTTCGGTCTTGGGATGTGTAACATTGTAACAAGTAGAACTGTGTGAAGCTCATATATGGTTATCTTGCATGTTGGCATGCAGTTTGACTTCTGGACCGATTTCAGAACATAGCTTTATTTTTCTCCTTTTCGGTATGTTCTTCTCCACGCTAGTTAACTACAGTGATCAATTTTGCAAGTCATGAGACTAAATGTAGAAAGTGTCCATCACCTTATAGTTCAATGAAACAAACAAGAATTTTTTTAAAACCATGCTGAAAAGAAAGGAGAATAAACGGGTCTCAAAATGAGTCTTACATAGAGAATGGAATGAAAGCTGTTTGAAAGTACTTTCTTGTAGTTTTCTTTTTCATTTTATGCAATTTAAAGCAAGCTGATGACTTGTGATCTCGTAATTGAAACTATTAGGTTCTTCATAACTAAAAGCGAAGAATGAGAGCTGCATTTATTCTAATGTATCGGTTTACTGCTATTTCGTAAGCCTGGGATCTCGACTAACCTTAAAAAAGGGCTCCAAAATTTAAAACAAAGCCGCAAAAAAGCAAAACTTGCTGTCGAAAGACTACTGAAGTTATTTTGGAGACAAACGAGAAAATTCTATAGCGTAGTTTTTTTTAAAAAGGGTTTCAGACTTTCTAGGGCCGAATAGGGCATACAAGTTCGTCAAGGCATGAATCCTGTATTACAAAGGGAGAAAGCAATTAACTTTTCTTTTTATGCAAAGATCAACAAAGTGTGGCCGTTACTGGGCAAAATGACCTAAATTAATTCGAGATAACATTATTGACATGTGATTTGGAGAGGTGTTAATAACTCCTCTCTCTTGATTAGGTAAATTATCGTCCATTTAACATTTATGAAGCTCGTGGCATGGGTAATTAGCCAAAACCTTGAATGCTTTTAAAACATCTGTCAAGTGTTGAAATTTTCACGTACTTCAAATTCTAAGGCATAATAAAATGACATTAATTATTTGGGAGCCGGCAAGTCTGTGATTGTAGTGTGGTGTTGTGGCTGTCCTTCGTGAGTGGGTATAGCAGGTCCACATCAGCTGTAAAGCTGCCAATACTTCAACCCGCTCGAACAAGTAAATAACGAGATGCTTCCGTGAAGCGTACACTGGGTTGCCTGTGGTACGGGTTACAGAAGATCAGAAGGCACTGAATTGTGTGGTATTGAACTACAGCATTCCAGTCTCTGAAGAATAACAAATAAAAGAGAAGCGAGAAACATTGGCTTCTTCTGCTGGGCTGTTCCCTCACAACTTCTTTTCACCACAAGTTTAAGCGTGCTCTCTGAGCATCTGATAGCTTTGTAATATCAAAGTTCACTGAAGTTACCCCCTGTCCAGCGGGGTTAGTGTTTGGATGGGAGACCAAAACAATGTACTCCTCATTAAACAGAAGCATCGGACCGAAAATACTATTAACGCTAACAAATGCGAACTCAGCAAGGTACATATTTTGTTAGCTTGCTTTATGCAAAACAAGAACATCATTCCCTGAAAAGCTTATTCTACGCAAAAAGTAGGTTCTGGAGGTAATTTTGAGAGTGGAAATCAAGGTTACGCGGCAGACGGCAAATACAAACCCACGATTTAATTAAGTTAACACACCGGAAAGACTCTAACCTCATTTTGACAAGAAAATGCTTTACTATTGCCAAAAAAACTATCCAGTTAAGCTCGCATATCATAAAACATGATGAATTCATAAAGGCCACTTTTTCCAGCGAACAATTTTTTGAAACAAACAACATATTTGCTATTAGAGGCAAAAGCCCCTTCTATTTCATTACGTGCGTGAAGAGAAGAAACTCAACTAAATTTCAGGATCAAACCGTTTCCATGAAGAACCTTTCCTTGAATAATGAAGCACAAAATACACGACAAGCTTTCTTTCAAATAGTTCTTGGCTGTTACATTTCCAATTATTTTTTTTACGTGAAGACTGTGCAGAGTTGATTACAGATCCACGCAAGGTGTTCGATTCGTTCAATCGCTCTCTGTCTTTGTTGAACCCATAAGTTACCAGAGAATTTTACATTTGGTTTCAGTGTTCTACATTACAGCACACTTGGTTAAATATTATTTTAGAAATACAGCTCACTTTGATTTCTGCTGGACGGGCAATAGAGTGTTGTCGAAGTCCATTACTCGTCGCTTTTGAGATTCCAGGTGTTGGTTTTCCACCGCCTGCCTAGTTTATCCAACTGACTTTCCGTTATTGAGCTCCATAAGGGTATATTTTATTTAAGGATCCACTAAAACGCCATTCGCGTTACATGACTTTCGACGTTATCGCAGGCTAAGTTAACCCTTTGATTACTATCTGGCAAAATACGTCCAGCTTTATCCACGGTCCCATCTACCCCTTGTGACGTCATCACTTTTAACGGTCAGGAACAGTTTTGTCCACTAACTTGTGCAGGGAGAAGAGATCTTTCAAACTATACCAGAATGAGCACAATTCAGTCAAGGAAACTGGAGGAACGGCCAAAAAAACCATGTAACACTGACCTGAAAATCTCCATGAAAAGCTTGCTCCATTACCCACCTACCTTTCTGAGCACCTAATTCTAAGATGATGAAAGGTTTCTCAGAAACTCTTCCCACCAAAATAAAGCCTACCAAATGCCCA
>NC_090883.1:41775376-41805376 GCF_036669925.1 Montipora capricornis
ACAGGTGCCTCAAGCTCAGTGTGTGTGCATGGCCGACAAAAATATGTGTTTGCAGTGGAATCCTAATAAAGGAATTAAGACTGTAATTATATGAAAAAAATCTCAATTTAAAAGCCTAACCTTATTGCCATTGTGGGTAGCTTCCTTTCTGTGTGGTTGTTTTCCAGATCCAACACGATTTAAGCCGTCTCTCAATTTCTCGGTTGTCAAAAGTACAATAAAATCCCAAGGCTGGAGACTAAGGCTGTTGCTTAATACGGAAACCACCTAACTGTGGAATGGGCCTGAACTAGTCACTGCCCCGTCCACTTTCGCTTGCAATTAGTTCAAATTCTTTGAGAGGTGTTGTGTTTGATGCTACTTTTCAGACGAGGGAACCTTTCTTGCACTCAAAGTAACAGCGAGTCCATAGTTGCAGTCGCAACCTCTGAAACAGCCATGTTAAAAACGAAATTCAGTCGCAATTTTGCAACAAGATACGAAAATTTAGTTGAAATGACCACAATTTTGCAAATTTCGGCCGCGAAGTAGTGGTGTTGCTGTATTTTGTTGCCAGCGGTTTAATAAAACAAAATGTGAGCCTGCAGTACTTGTAAAGAAACTGCTAAAAGTGGCAAATGATTGAGGGAATGGCATTATGCATGTAACATTGCAGCTAAATTATGGCCAGGGCCGTAGCAGGCCTGGAAAAAGTGATGGGGCACAAAGGTTTTAAGAAACTTGCATTTTGCAATTTGGGGATTTTGTGCTCAGGGGATGCATTGGAAGGGTTAGGGTTAGAAAAAATTTATTCGGTTTGGAAACCTTTACTTAGTTTAATATAAGTTCTCTATATGTTGTTAGTGAATGTAGTAGTATGTAGTTGTATGTAAAAAAAAAATATATATATATTTTTGTGTGTGGATCCCCCCCCCCCCTCCCCATGAAAATGTTTGGAAATGAAACACCAGAAAGTGCATTTCCCAGCATTTTGGGCCTTTAAATTTCAAGTGTTTGGTACATGAAAACTCTTAAACAAAAGCACAGTGCATTTCAATGATCCAACAGGCTTATGTCCATGGATTTCTCATTGGAACTACACTATCCCTGGTATTCCCAATAAAAATCTAAAAATCATTGACTGTCTTGCTTAACGGAAGCACAACAGTTGTACAGAGTCAATTCATTAGTACTTCCAACTCTGCATCAGCAATCCAATGGATACATTGAAAAAATTACAAAACAAACTTTATCTGAATCTTGAAACCATGTTTCATCCGCAACAGTCATCATAGGTAAATTTGTGGTCACTATGCCAATGCCAGTAACCCATTACCTGCACTAGACTGTCTGAGTTGCCTTAGAGACATATACATAAACTTAATCAGCAAAACACAGCATTCATCATGATACTTTCACTGTAGTGCAACCATGGGTGGTAATCAAACCACCATGACCGGAAGGACCTCTTCCTGTTGCCGTAGAACTTAGATTCAAGGAAATGATTTCTTGGCTGAGAAAGTAGAGGAAACTGGGAACCAAGTGCTTCAATAAACTCAACAGCAGCATAGTCCTGGCCACTCTCAGAACTCCTCACTGACATTTCTGCAGCGCAAGACTTCTCTACTTTCCCATCCTCAATGTTTGCCTTATTATCCTGGGGGCATACTCAGTATAAGAGCTACTTCTGCTTCAATTTTTGGGATTTTGGGGAGGACATTTCTGAGTTTAGATCATGTTCGAAAGAAAGGGTGGGGAAGGCAATAGAAGTCAAATGCATCACCTGTGCCGTAAGTTTTATTATTTCAAACCAGTTGCATCTACAGAACTGTCACTGTGGCCATCTTGTTTCTTGCTCATCAGGTCAAAAGAATGCTCCAAGAACAAAATGCACCCTAATGAGAAGAGCCAGTCTTCTGCACTGCTTCAATAACATTTAATTGGCCACACCCTAGTCAACTCTGTTGATGCCCTGGGAACAACTTTGAGAGATCACTTTTTGCAATATCATCAGGTTAACACTTAACTATGACCAAGGAGCAAAGCAAGGGTACCGGTACTTAAAATTTCATAATATGGAAATGTAATAAATTCCCAGTTGCTTTCCTTTGTTTTCACTCAAAGGTATCTGTATTTTAACCTTAATTTGCATCAGATGTATGTCCCAGGAACACTTGAAAATACAAAAACGGTTTTAGTGAATGTAGGAACTGGCTACTATGCAGAAAAGGTGAATAAAATAATTAAGTAAATTTTGCTGCTATAATAATTCTGTAACTACCAGGGGCCAGTTGTTCAAAAGCCGATTAACGCTAATCTCAGGTTAAAAATTAACAAAGGAGTTTTATTCTGTACTCCCAAATGCTGTTCAAGGCTGATATATTTGATAAAACTTTACATTAGAAGAAGTCAATCTTGAAAAACAAAAATAAGCAAAGGAAACTTTCACCAAAACGTTGAAAACATAAAACAAAAGTTAACGCTAATCCTGGATTAAGTTAATCGGCTTTCGAACAACCGGGCCCAGTACTATAAAGAGCCATTAGGAAGTTTTCTTGAGCAGTTCTTTTAAGTTATAGAAATGCCAACACAGGAGGGAAAGCAATAAAAAAGGAGGAATTGTGGCAGATGACTACTACAACTTTGTTAGATATATGTCCCAGGAACACCTCAAAATACCAAAACAGTTTTAGCGACTGTTCAAGAGGATTTACTGATTTTTTAGTTCTGAATGATATAGGCCTGATTGAGAATAAGAGCAAGGTAACACCTGACCTCTTCTGCATCAAGCCTTTCGATCTGAATCAGTTTCTTTTTTGTAGGGTTTAAAGGAAGCTGATGAGTATTTTGGAAGAAAGGTAGACTTAATGACAAAAAAGCTGGAACTACTTCAACCCAAGTTGATTGAAAAGCATAAACTCAGACAAGGTTTGCCAAAATATCTTGATTAAGTCAGGCAATAATATTGTAGAAAGAAACTGTTTGCTTTGTTTATATCAATATGATATTTAAATACTAGTGTTTAAGTTTGATGTGACGAAAGTTTTACTCCACTTGGTTTGGAAAGTTATCATACTTTAGGTAAATTGCAGAGATTTCAATGATGCACTATTGAAGAAGTGGTCTGTAATAGCCTCTGTGAGGAGCTTCTCAATGAGTTTTTACAGGACACAATAAGCACCATTTCACAACCAATAGTAGTCTTCTATAAAACACCAGTCCTCTGCAGCTGTTTCTTATTAAACATTATGTTTGCTTCCCCTTGAAGTTATTGCCATTTTTCATTGCAGCTGTTCAAGACATGTTGACTGTGAAGCTTCAAGCCCAAGTACAGTCTCAGTTAGCTGGTATTCCAGCAAAAACATGAAACCTATCACTACCCAAAAGCATTGGCTTAATTCACTTGCATTGTTTCAGATTGAAAGTCACTGATCCTTCAAACAATATTATTTATTGTAGAGTGGTTTTCTCGAAAGAGCTGAGTTATGATCCAGTAAACTACTCTCTGCATTTGTTTTGTTGTTCACAGGGGCCATGATTTTTTTGGTCAACACCAGGATTAATGACCTCTGGCAGGTTCCAAACAACCCTAAGTTAAGTGATGTATGTCTAACTTTGTAACTGTAAGAAACCACCATTGTTTAAATTTTCTTACACTGCATAGTAGAGCCAGATGTCCTTAACTTAAAAATTGTCTTGATCTGGTCTTGCCAGGAGGTGTCAGTAACTAGGTGCTGACCAAAAGAATTGTGGGATCTAGGGATGCAAGTACTGGGCAGGGACACAACCTTCTGGTTTTGACTTGGTTAAATCAGTTCTAAGGATGCTCAAGAAGGAGGGTTGAGTAATATCTTGAAATTTAGCTTAGTGGCCCACCCTGGTTTTTTCCATGTAAGTTAGAATTATCATTTCTCAACATTCTTAAAGAAAAATTTAAAAATATATCTAGTGGAATTTTTTTACATCTTCCAACGGTGTTTTCATAACTAACTCAAGTTCTACTACCCTTAGATAAAATTTTCACATACCGTATTTGGTATTAGGTAACATTGGAACATTGGGTCACCAAATTAGTTTTTAAGATATTTTCCAAAAACTGAAATTTAGAGGGTCTTTCAGCAGTGCTGTATTATTGCCATGGCAACTATTGGGAACTTGCAGACACCCTTTTAAAAATTGCCTGACATTAGCATTAGTTAATATCAAAATGTTTCCCTACTGAAAGGATCGACAGTATTATGGTCTGGTGTTCCTTTTCCATTGGCAGGAAAGACACTTTTGAGCTCCTTAACCCATTGATCCTAAATCCCTCCCTTCCCCCGCTCCATCTCTTCCCCCCCCCCCCCCCCCCCTTTGATGAGTTAAAGATCAGACAGATTAGGCAGAGTAAAATGTAAGTCTCACAACTAGGAGTCAATGGGTTGAGGGGCAACAGTTTTTGCTGAAGGTTAAATTAAATAAAGAGATTGATCAGAAGATTTTGACCACAGTGTTTCGCTTTGTTTGTCTCTCCTTTTTGGTGATTTGAGGTCAGAAAAAAATCTTCTTTCAAGTTTGTGTTATGTTTCAGGCAAATGGAAATTTTAAACAGATACCATATTTACCAATTAGACCCGTAGCCCTTATCACCTAACTAGTCGGACAGAAAAGGCAATAACAAAGTTAGCAAATGCAAGTTGACGAAATATTTATTTGGGAATAAAACGAAAGAAAGCGTCACGCTTTTCGGTACTTGAGGACTATTACTAATAGTCCTCTAGTAGCATTGCCAATCAAAATGCAGGATTTGCATTAGTCCACTAGTTGGGTGATATTAAAAAGGTTTAGAGCTATCTTTGAAAATTGGTATTTGTGTACCTCAAAGACGTTAATTTTTTGCAATTGCATAAACAGTGAACTCGATGAAGAGTCTTTCAGATCTTAATGGTAAAGAGGAACATCTTTTTTTGATCTTTACTTATGAGTCTCATTTATCCTTTATAAATCACACTTGTATATGTATAAAGAATATGTTGACAGTAAAAATTTCAAAGTAGCATTATTGCAACATACATTATATTGAAATTTGATCTTATTAAACAAATTTTGGTCACTTACTTGCATAATACGTAATTTATTTTTCACACACACCGAATTTTGCATGCTTTGGGCTTTTCTGTTGTTAGTAGAATTGAAAATTGTTTCCTTTCAAACTGGGTTGTTTCTGAATTGACAGAGATGGCAATAATGCAAGAATAGTTTATTCCCTTTTTTTATTTTTCATTTTAAAATTTTTTCCTATCACACGTATCTATCATAGAAATCTGTAATCTGGAAAACAAAATTTGAATAATTTTATGTATTAAGGTCTGAGTGACAGACAGGAGTCATTTGGTACTGATTTTTTGAGAAAAATTATTGTAATTTTTATCTCCAATGTAGACTTATATGCCATTACGAATTCATTCTTTTAGTAATTTATCGGCTGTTTGTATATTTGGAAGTAAGCACAGACGTCATTTTAAATCCTCATACACGCATTAAAACGGTTGCTATTTTGATTCTTTCCATAACAAACACGTACTACACACAATGAAGCGCATAGCAAATTAGCATAAATTTGCATACACCACAATTGCTCAAGTTTACAACTGGCTTGTCAACATGGCAACGGGACGGATATTCTTCAAGAAAAAATTGTTTGCCCTAGATTTTTGTACATTTTAAGGATTAAGATTCTAAGATTTCCCGTCTTTCATTGTTTCGTTAATAACACTGCCTAAAAACTTCCGAATTTGCATTTACGCGGACAGATCCTGAGCAAAGTGTTAAGTTTGTCACTCTTCTCGACGGTGTTGGCCATTGACCTCGAATTGTGCAACTATTTTGCCGACCCAAAACTGAAGAGAACATGTCTGACGGAGAAGCGGAGAATGTTAAGGTGGCTGTTCGTGTAAGGCCATTTATATCCTTTGAATATAATTCTGACCTTTTTGTTGCACATTTGATTTTGAGTCCTGTACGTGACTCTGTCATCCAGTGTCATTGTGAAGTTTATATGAGAGGACTCAGTTTGTTTCTGGAAAATTTCAACGTCGGTTGGGTTTTTTTAATCGATAAGAAATCTTTTAACTTCTTTTGTTGTTATTTTCTACCATATTCGTATGAATATATCAAAGCAATCTTCGTTTACTTAGCTTCAATTACTACGAGCAACTACGTAAAAGTTTAAACCACACAAGCATTCACGATGCGGAGGGCTTCAACAACACGAAAAAATTTTTAAAGCCTGCAAATAAACCTGCTGACAAACCATCGAACCCATGGTACGTTGTTGCAAACTTTATCGGAAACGTTGCTTGCTCCTTTTAGCGCAAAACTAAACTTTTGCGAAGTTTCGACGATCTGGAATCATCATCTCAGCCGTAATGAGTGTAATATTAGTAACACTTGTGCAATCAAAACCATTTGGATAAGCTCAAATCAAATTTTATATGGCATAAGCTCCACTTAACCTTTGATATACTAAAGGCATTATCATAACGAAATTAAAATTTGCAGGGGATGATATCATCCATTCCCAAAATAATTTAATAATATATTTTTCTTATTTGGTCAAAGAATTAAAACGTTCGTGTTTCATCAGTTTGTTCGTGGTGAAGTGTTACTTCTTGGTCATAACAGACAGGAAGAAAAGAGGATAAACTTAAATCGAATCAAAATTTATAATCGTGTTATCAGTCATACTTTGTAACTTGTTTTAAGATTTTACATGTAATGGGGAAGAAGACCTGGCCTCGGTTGTTCAAAATGTGGATAGCGCTATCCACCGGATAAATCACTATCCAGAGGATAAACAGTAGCAAAACTAATTGAGTTATCCAGTGGATAGTGCTATCCACCCTTGGAACAACTGGAGCCTACTGGACTACAAACCATCATTTTTCTTAACATTTCTCACAATAAACGAGAAAAGGCTAAAAATGCAACGCTTATTGTGAAAATGAAAGGCGATTCAACTTACCTAGAAAACCCAGAAGAGCCCAATGAAGACCCAAAGAAGTTTACATTTGACTTTAGTTATTGGTCTCACGATGGCTTTGAAGAGAAACCGAATGGTTATCTGGCTCCCACTGTGCCACATTACGCTGATCAGGTAACTTGAAATTGTTCCTTGTGAAATTAACCCTGGTTTATTTTGGTACGAAAATTATCAGACTGGAAGCACCGTGAGACTGGAATAAGTAGCCCATTTTCCAACTTGTCTAAAGCAGTGTTCTTAAAGCCACAGTGGAAACAAAGAAATAGTCCAATCTGATGATGACGAGATTTTAATGCAGTAGGTCAAACTATGGGTGGTATTTTTTTATGGGTGATAGGTTTCATAAGAAATGTCAATGGCCAGTAATATGAGAAATGCCTACCACTTTGTCTGTTGTTGTATAATTCCTGTTCAGATGAAGGTGTATAATGATCTCGGCAAGGGGGTTCTGGAGAATGCCTGGGCAGGATTCAACACTTCCCTCTTTGCTTATGGACAGACTGGTTCTGGAAAGTCTTGGTCAATTGTTGGCTATGGTGCAAACAAAGGTAACAGGACAAAGTGATTTTCTTAGAGAAATGGAAGTTATTGGGATGAAAGGGTATAGCACTGTCATTGTTTTCTGTCAATTTTAGGTATTGTGCCAATCTTCTGCGAACAGATTTTTGTGGGAATAGATGAGAAGAAACAAACTGGTGATACGGCCCAGTATGAGGTAAATTTATTTATTCCTTAAAAGTGTTGTTCATCAACTGGAAACTTGAAAAAATTCCGAACCCCAGATGGGATTTGAAGATGTTATGCATCAACTGGGAACTGTATTTCATTACTTGCTTGAGTGGTTGGTTGGTTGCATCTCTGATATACCTTAATGTGACTGCGTGATGCAGTTAGCTGGCAAGGTGTTATCGCTGATATGCCTCAATGTGACTGTGCGATGCAGTTAAGAGTCATGTGGTTAAAATTAGACTATGCGATTGTGTGGTGCAATCGTAGTCTATACCCACATTTCACCCTTGCTCACCACAGAGTCTCCAGTAGCTCAGTGGTTAGAGCATCCGTGCTAGATCACAGAGGGTTGTAGGTTCAAATCCCATCTAAGGCTTGGAATTTTTTAGAGTTCCTAGTTGATACATAACATCTTTCATGTATTTCTCTCATTACTCGCTTGGGTAAAAGTGTTGTTGTGTTTGATTGTTATAATTTTGTTTAGCTGTCTATGATCCAATACTATCTCTACTGAGTCCACGAGTTCCATATAACGATAACGATAACGATAACGATAATAATAATAATAATAATAATCAAAATACAAACCACATATTTAACCAGCAGAACGGTCAAACAATGACAAGGCCAGCAACATAATATGGCCGACAAGACAGACCAATATAATAACATCATGTTTCTACTGACCAATCAGGTCAAAGACTGGACTACTTATTCAATTCACTAACACTATAAAAATCACTTGACAATGAGGATGACTTCCACTTAGGATGTCGAAACCTCAGTCACTGTCACCAACTGACTTTCTTCTCAGGACTACTCTCACATGCAAAATCTTACTTCATCAATTTTTGACCTGATATGATACACGTCTCTTGGCAAAGGGCAATGGGCAACGGGCAATAGGCAAAAGGGCAACTGACAAAATCAGAGTCCTAGGCAGGAATCGCACCTATGACCTCCGTAACACCGGTCAGATGCTCTACCCAAATTCACTAAAGAGCTACTAGAACTCCTTGGAGCTACAGTCTCGGACAAAATTGTTGAAACACTGTACAAATGGGCTCAGAAGCTTGTGTTAAAACAACATTGTGAGAGGAGAGTGAGCCGCAAAAGCTCCTAGCTCCAGTTGTTCAAACATTATCCACCAGATAAATCACTATCCAGCGGATAAACACAAGCAAAACCAATTGAGTTATCCAGTGGATAGTGATTTATTCGGTGGATAATGCTGTCCATCGTTTGAACAACTGGGGCCAGGTCTGTGTAGTCGTGTACTGTTCCAACGAATTTTGTCGCAGACTGTAGGTTGTTTATCTAGGTCCTTAACGGACACTGTGTCCTGCTGTCTGCAGGCTCTACAAAGTCAAGCGTCTCAATTTTGCAGATACCTTTTTTACAGTTGTCCTTTCGCTGTTGCCGTTGCTCATAATGCCAAGCAACTTATAGCATATCCTCCTCATGGGCCATTACACCTTTCCATCGTTCATGTAAGTTTTGACCTAACAAACTGATAACATTTTTTTAAGGTGATGTTTAGTATGCTAGAGATCTACAATGAGAAAGTCCGAGATCTTTTGAACCCCTCAGATAAGAAAGGAGGCCTGCGTGTACGTCAACATCCAAAGAAAGGTTTCTATGCTGATGGCCTAATAACTGTACCGGTCAGTGAATACAAGGATATTGAACAACGCATGGAGGAAGGAACAAGAAACAGGACAGTGGCAGCAACCAACATGAATGCAACAAGCAGGTATGTTATGTTTTTCCCAAGGGGGAGTGGATGCCTTGTTCGCAAAAATGTGGGCATACAGGCCCAAGCTTCTTTTGCCCATCAACAGATTTTCATCAGAAACAGACAAGTTAGGAGACTCAACATTTCATCAGTCCTAAAACTTTATTGCTAAAAATCTTCTTGTGTTAAATACTCTTTGTGCATGTGATTACCCAAATCCCTGATTTTCTCTCCCAGTGGAGACAATGAACATTAAATTCAAGTCTCCCCTACTGCCCAGTAGTTTATGTAGAAATTTAATGGCCTGTCTCCTGCAAAGGCCTTAACCAAACATCAAAGGTGGGTAAAAAGTGTTTCTGAATCAGATTATGCTTGTATAAACTGCTTTTTAAAATAATTTTTCCAGCCGTGCACACACAATAGTTGGTGTGACGTTTACACAGAAGAGAAAGAATGAAGCTGGGGAAGAAACTGCAAAAACCTCTCTAATCAATCTAGTTGATCTGGCTGGAAGGTGAGTCTGGGCTGTCAACCCCCAAGTCTGAGGATAGATGATGTCATAACGCTTGTAACATTATTTCCAGTGATGTCATATTATGTCCTTGATGCAAAAAAATACTTGTGGACTCCGTTTGACATATGATATTTAAATCTGGACAGAATCTTTACTATTTTTTAGCTACATTAATATTGTCTTTACAAGTTGGAAACCAAATGTTTAAAGTCCTAAAAACTGCCGATGAAGCAAAGTAAAATCAATGGACGTCTTCAATCTCTGCAATTTGACACAAGTACAAAAGACCTCACGCAACCTAGGCAAAAAGTCAAAAAATGCACGAACATGACGAACATGTCTTTGGCATTTCAACATTTAATTTGATTGGTTTATTTTGGACCAAATACATTATCCATCAGTAACAACTAACGTGTTACCAGAGTTAAGGAAACGTTTGAATTTTGTTATTATTGATGTTGAAATAACTCAAACAAGACAAAGTACTTTATTGTTGTGAAAGTTGATTGTTGCTAGAATTGACAAACTTCAGCGATTAATCGAGGGATTTCAGAGTGAAATCTTGAGGCCGGGAGGTATGGTCCAAAATCTGGAGTATTTAGGATGATCTGGGAGAGTTGACAATCCTGGTGAGTTATTCCTATAACTGACTGTCTGGCTGTTTTTGGTAACTCACCCCCCCCCCCCCCTCCCCCTTCCCCTTCATTAGCATCAAAGCCCTTGGGGGAGGTGTCTCTTGCATGAGCAAAACAAATGTGAAATGTTTGTAGACAAACAAGGTGATGACGCAGTGAAACTTTTAACATGGAAAAAGGTTGGACTTGGTTAAGACTTGTTCTTGAAGGACCATATGGACAGAAAGAAAACCACAATCAATAAAATGTAGATAAACTTACAATGCCAAATAATAATTATTCAATTTCTTTCTTATCAGTGAGAGAGCAGACTCAACTGGTGCCACAGGAGACAGACTGAAGGAAGGAGCTGCAATTAACCAGTCATTGTCTAGCCTGGGGAATGTTATTGCTGGTATGTAATTCAAAGCAAGAATAGAGCAGTAAATTAAAATGAGTGCTGAGTGTCGTATAGCCAAAACCAAAGTAATTACTTTGGCCAATCAAAAAGGACGGAGATAATCCAGTAAACTAATCAAAACTCAAAGCAATACACCTTATTCCAAAATGGCCACCATTTTGTTACTCTTTTGTTTGATTGCAAATTGGCCCTTTCGTCCTCGTTCAAGGTCAAATATTCTTTTGAATTCTACGTTTGAAAGCGAGAAAAAATGGGCCAATTTGCAAGGAAACAAAAGAATACTAAAATAGCGGCCATTTTGGAATAAGGTTTATTACACGTTACGGTAGAGACACAAAGCACGGGAAAATGTGCACATGCGAGCCATGATTGGTTTTGGTTTCACTTGTGATTGGTTGAAAAAGTTTTGTGAGAACTTTGAGCCAATCACTGAGTGAAGCAATGGAAAACCATTGATTAGAAGTAATTCACTAATTACTTTCGACACTCAATTGCTCTCTCACACTCATTGTGACAGGCACTGGAAATCCTCTCCAACTCACCTTAATTTCTTTTTTTGCAGCACTTGTGGATAAGGCAAATGGCAAGAATGTTAGAGGTCTGTATCTGCCTAGCTGATGCGTTAACCTCCAATACCATATTATTGTTTTCACATTTCGTGCAACTAAAAAGCCGAGATTTGAAAGATTTCTTATTGGGTAACGGTTATGCTTCAATAGAATTATGGGAGTTCTTTTGCAATCATTTCGTTTTATGAGCCAAGCTATCTTTTCTGTATAAATCAGTGTTTTCCCAAATGTTCTCTGTATACTTCAATCATGCTGGTGCCAATTAAGCTTTGGACATGAGGCAAACTATCAAACTATCATGTTTTCTTGAAGTGAAGTAACAAAACAAGCTTCTGTCTTTCTCTAGTTCCTTTTAGGGACTCAGTCTTGACAAAGCTGCTTAAAAATGCTCTTGGAGGAAATAGCAAGACCATGATGGTAAGGCTGAAGATCTAGACTTTAGTTCAGTGTGCGATATAAAACTTACGGATCGGAAATGTTTATGAAAGTCATTTCTTGAACTTTGCCCATTTTGTTTTAGATTGCTGCCATCAGCCCGGCTGACATAAACTATGATGAAACATTATCAACCTTGCGATATGGTAACTGTCATTAAAGTTACTTTAGAAAGTCATATAATTATTGAACAAGTTTATGGTTATGCTTTCCAAGACAATGAAAGTGCTTACAGTCAAATTTGCGTTGAGGAATCACTTGAATAATCTGGTCGTCACATAAATGATTGAAAATTCAAATCAAGCCTCAGTTCAAAACTCGAATTTTGATTGGGTTATTGCTGGCTTCCGATGTCTGGACGGCGTGAGATTTTGACAGGTGTACTGATTTGCATAATCTGACAAGGTTGTAGCAAGCATCATTTGCCTTTCTTTTTAAATTCATTTCTTTGCATCCAATCTTTGGAATTCAAAACCAGTGTCTCAAGTTTGAGAATATTGTTAAGATTACCGAAAGGTAATGTTACTAGAGTGAATGACTGTTGTTTGACGGATTATGCAAATCAGTAAACCTGTGAAATCCTCATGCCAGCCTGGCACTGGAAGCCAGCAGTATTCCAATCAAAATTCAAGTTTGAGTGAGGCTTGATTTGAATTTTGCATTATTCATCTGATGACCAGATTATTGAAATGATTACTGAAATCAAATTTGCAATTATTATAATGAACTCATTATAAATCCGCTCGTCAGAGGAACGCTTGAGCTGTTTTGACTGTAAGTAATTTTGAATAAAATAAATACATCTGAGGGCCTTATGCAAGAAAGAAAATCAGATGGCTACATCAGGGAAATTTGCAACCAAAGATTTTGCATAAATTTTATTGTTTTTATTCATTTGGCAATATTGACTAGCCTTGAAATTGAGAGGATCAAATTTGATTTCACAGCCGATAGAGCAAAACAGATCAAGACAACAGCAAAAGTGAATGAAGATCCAACAGAGAAACTGATCCGAGAGTTGAAAGAAGAAAACGAAAAACTGATGGAAATGCTGAAGAAAGCACAAGCAGGAGAAGCTGTGAAGATATCTGCGGATGATGATGATGAAGATGAAGATGACAATGCAGGGCAGAAGGAAGGAATGTCGGAAGAAGGTGACTATGAGATTTACCATACATGTAAATCTAATTCATCTGAACTTGTCAGAAATGAGTTTTTTATCAGTGATATTTAAGATGTTGATGATCACATATTTTCACTGCACCTTCCAAATTTTGTTGTCAACGCGTTTAATTAACACTAATTTGATTTAAATCTAGAACTGGCCGAGCTCAGAAAGCAAATAGAGGATGAAATCAAAGCATCAGTAAGTAAATACATATCCAGCTTGGTCAGGTCTTGTAAGTCATTGACAAATTAATCATATGAATAATTCATTCTTCTTCTTTCATCCAGATGGCTGAAACAGAACGTGCAACAGAGGACATGAGCAAGAACTGGGATGACAAAGTTGCGGAGTCTAAAAGGGATGTTAAGGTAACTGGCCATCAGCACTGTCTGCACAGTTTGCTACTGAAACACAATAGTATACACTGTATTTTGCTCAATTTAACATTGACAGTTCCTGTTGTTGTGCTCCAACTTATTCTCTCTGTAAAAAAATATCTGGCTTAGTATAATGTCTCTTAATTATAAAGGCTTATGGTGTATGTGGCCAGTAGGCAAAACAAAGTGCCAAATCAAAGAAACTTTGCCAAGTGCTGGAATATATATATATATATATATATATATATATATATATATATATAAGCATGCGTTAGAATTTCAAGTACTGGTAATAAATAATAATTTTTGCTATGTGTACCAATAGCTGTACAGACCTGTAGTTCAAATATATGTATATTTTATATAAATATAGTCTCTCATACACTTCTCATTTCTTAGCTTATCTCAAAATACTTAAATAAAGTGAAAGGAATTAAATTACAAATTATAGATGACAAATTATTATTAGTTTGTAAACTGGGATTCAGTTAGTCTCCTTGAGAATAATGAAGAAATGCCATTTACATTCTGATCTCGTAATCTTATTTTTTGTGTTATGACTGTTTGTAAGGACAAAGATGCAGAGATGAAGGAGCGTCAAGAAACTCCTCATCTGTGGAATTTAAACCCTGATCCTCAACTGACAGGAATGATTATTCAAATGATAAAACCAGGTCAGAGGCAGCATCAGAACAAAGCCTATGAACAGTCCCTATCTTGTTTTTTTCCAGACTGGTGTGAGAAGCAAAGGCATGTTTAAGCCAAGCTTGGTTTGTGCCACCCCTCATTTGTGTACATTTCCCCCCTCCAATTCATTCCTCCATACCCCCACCCTCCAAATCATAGAAATTCCATGCTACATTTTATGCAAAAATAATGGTATGGTTCCCATCCTTTGAAAAAACTGCCTCTTCCCTTCGTTTCCTGACAGTTTTTGCATTTTTTTTTGCTTAAATGCATGGGAGGGGACTGGGACTCGTTTTGCGTGTGCCTTCTGATTGAAGTGATGTCAGATTTCCATTGAAAATTTACTTCAAAGAACCATCCATGCAACCCTTTTGTAGGGCTCTTGACTAAAAAGCTTCCTTAGCAACCATTGCCTTTCTGTAGTCAAGTGCCAACCCCCTTAACTTGGACTATAATTATTTTATACTCTGGATAGTGACTTACCCAATGGATAACGTTATTCACCCTTTGAACAGGGGTTTTATTAGAAGCCGGTCACAGGGGGTATACTGCTGTCTTTTTGTCAGAAATTTGTCTCTCACCGCTGGCTACTCTGCCTTGATTTTCACTCAAACCCTTACATTGATTAGCCCAGTCATCTACTGCAAAAGTTATTGAAACCCCTGCATTGAACAACTGTGGCCTGATGAATGAGAGAAAGTTGGTTACATGTAACGCATCCCCTCCCCAGTGTGGCAGAGTTTACTGTCTAATGCCAGATGATGTTAGTCACAAATGACAGCCAGGTCAGGGTGGAAGGGTTAGAGTCCTGGGTTTGCATGCTGATGCTCTAATGATAAATTGTTGGCCTTGACAATCAACTGCCTTTTTCTTTACTGATCATTAATCCAACTCTACTGCCCTTTTGGAAACAGCTTACCAGCTGCCCACTTTTCAGTGCCCCTTTTTTAACGCTTCCTTGGTTTATTGGGTTTTCTCACTCCATTCACATCAGTTTGAGCTTCTTACTTAAAAAAACATTGAGGAATGGGTATATTAGCACTGGTTTCCTTATTTCCAGAATATGACCCATTGTCTTACATTGTTTTCCAATTTAGGAGTTGTAAAAGTTGGTAACCGAAAAGCTGATCCTCCCGCAGATATAGCGCTCACTGGGTTAAAGTAAGTGGCTCTGCTTTTAGCTGCAGCGTTATTTTTGTTGTTGCAGTCAGATGTATTTTTAATGTTCTAAGCACTTATTCTTTGCATGCAGTATTCAGAAGGAGCATTGTGAAATCAAAAATGAGGATTGTAAGAAGATCACTATTAAGGCCATTGGTGATGCAAGAGTTCTTGTCAATGGAGAAGCAGTCGATGATAATGAAGAAGAAGAACTACACCATTTGGACAGGTATATTTATTATCGATCACTCCTTAGTATTAGTAGGAAAATAAACCAAAGAGAGGAAAAAGGCTTTCAGTGTTCGTGTTTTAGGTTTCTTGTCAGAATCAGTCAGGTTATCAAGTCCTTTATTTAAAAATAAACAAAAAATGATTTAAAAACCCATAATTTTTGATATCTCGTCTAGAATGCTGAAAGTAGCATTTCCGAGCTTCAAGAGTTCAAAATTCTTGGGCGGAGAATTTCCCCGGAAGCCCCACAAGTTAGCGTCTCTGGCGCTTGCTTCCCCCAAAATCGACTCCCAGTCAATTACATCTAGCTTTGTTTGCGGTGCTCCGAGATCACGCTTGGGTCGTATGGCGGCAGCCGTGGGCGCCTTCACATGCATTCGGTCCGATCCCGTTGAGCCGGTTAATCCTGAAAAGCCCTTGTAGGGAGCGGTCAACTAAGCGCACATTTAATTTAAAAGTCTGGGAGACAACACCGTCCTGGCTCGCGAAAGGTTCTTTTCCGATTGCCGTCCGCGTCTCAAAAACGCGCGTACTTAAGCTCTCTAATATGTTCATGGAACATAATGGTTCAGGGAACCATATTAAATGCTTGAAACCCACTGAATTTTCATGACAAACATTTGCTGTAAAGTCGACCATGTCAAATTGTTTTTGCAGGGTTATGTTTGGCACAAGTAATCTTTATGTGTTTCATCATCCTGCTGAAGCTGACTCCTCTAACATCAAACAAGCAGATATTACCTTTGAAATGGCACAGGAAGAAATCGCTAAAAATGCTGGGTTAGAAGTGGATGATCAAGAAGAATCCAAAGGTAATACCAGAAAGCGTGCCTTCACTTTCTGGAAAGGCAATTTATGCCCTTAGTATCGGAAAAAAAATTGACCCGGTCTCTCAACTCTAGGCCTTTGGTCAAAGTGAAATTCTTTTCCCATCTTTTATATGTGTTTCAGAGACAGTGTTGTTGCGAGAAGACTTAGCCGATCTGATGCCGATGGTTAATGAAGCAAATGCTATTAGTGAAGAGTTGGATAAGAAGGTAATTCTCTTACCAACGCATATTGCTTTATGTCTTGGTTGGCCGGTTCTCATTTCATCGTCTGAAGTCTGTGTCATCAGCTACAACATCAGTGAATTATTTCGACTTCAACTTGGCCATCCGGCAGCATCAACATCGACTTCATAATCAATCTTAACTACAACATTAGCGAAGTTGAGGTTTTTAAAACCTTTGTAAAAACCGTGGACGATAAGTCTTGCACAGTGTTGGATCAGAGAAGAATCGTGATCATTCAAAATAGGGAGCTTAAGCACGCGCGTTTTTGAGACAAGAACGGCAACCGGAAGTGAGCTGTTTTCTCTTTTAATTTGTCTTTACACAACCACATTTACATTGTAAAGTATCTTTTCTCCATTAGAGATGAATGGTATAAAAATCTGGGAGACACCACTGTCCTGGCGCGCGAAATGTTCTCTTCCGGTTGCCGTTCGCGTCTCAAAAACGCGCGTGCTTAAGCTCCCTATTGACTGATCACGATCTTCTCCCGTCTCCGTCTCCTCAACATCAAAGTGTTGTAAAGTACATTCGGAAATGTGTTATGGGTAATGGTGTATATAATTTCCACATTATCATCATCAACACCAACACCAAGTGCTCTATTGCAATGTCGTGTATCAAAGAGATACATTTCTTTACTCGTATACCGGGCTTAACATACCACAATGCCTTTCACTATTATAATTGCGAGAATGTACCGTCCTAGTGGTACAGAGGAACAATAATTAGAGGGCTTCAGATTCTAGTACGAGAACGACTACGAGGACGAGATTTTCTCATTTAACAACAGTGAGTGCGCGCAGACCAGTTTCAGTTTCAGCGTGAAAATGACCAGCGTCATTTTGGCGAGAAAAACGTGATACCGTCGTCATTTTAGTACGAGGTTTTGCAAAAATGTCCTGTCAATCAAGTCACCAACACAGTAGCAGTTTTGGCATTTTTTGATCAGCAAGAAGGCTCAGTTACCAGCAATAAGAATAACTGAGCAACCTATACTGCTAACAAAAGAGTAAGATTAATCCTACGGGTTATATTAGTATTTTCGCTAAAAACGGGCAGTGAAAACTCGTACTCGTTGTCGCGCCGTCCTCGTCTTAAAATCGAAAGGTCCCTGTTGTCACTTGAACTACAAAGTTTGATGGCTTAATCTTCCACGCGGCTCTTATTGCTCGTTGGTAGAACATCCGAACTGGTGACCAGAAGGCCGTAGCTTCGACTCTTGCAAAGAAGCGCTCGGGATTTTTTCCCGAGTATCCTTAAGTACAACATCGTCATTAAAAAAAAAAAAAAAAGCCTTTCACTTCTACTGGTTATTATTGCAGGTTTCTTTCGAAGTTGTAGTTGTATCTACTAAAGCCCGTGGGCTTCCAGAAGGGAGACCAGAGGTAAAGATAGAAGATTTCTTCGTTCTGTTCTCAAATTTAACTGAAATTTTTGTAACCTCACGGTAGATTATGCACGTTTCCATCTATTCACAACAGCTGCGAACAGAGGTTTTGTGGAGGAGTTAAAGAGTGATTTTGCATTTCTTTGCTTCACTGCGAACTCCCTACATTTTGGACAAACAACCGAGTGTAAGAATTTACTAGACGCGCGCGTTTGATAGATCCAGGGATCTAAAAATAACTTTGGACGAATTTCCCCTTAAATAGGGCGCGTATAGCGGATGTACCCTCTCATCTCCTTCATTTTTCCTTGACTGAATCGGTCTGGTTCCCTTTTCATATAATTTTTTTTGCCTTTTACTTTCGTCCTTCCTCAAGGCATACGTAATTATGAAGGACTTGCAGAATGGAACAGAGTACCTGTGGTCTCGGACGAAGTTTATCAACCGCAAATTTGTCATGCAAGACATGTTTCAAGATTACGAAGATGGGGATGACTGGCAACTCCCGGACGAGAAAGACCCATTTACTGAAAGCCGGGATGCTGAAACATTGATTGGAAGTGTGGAAGTCTCTATACAAAGTCTGGGATACATGGTCAGTATAACTGAAAAAGAAATAAGTCCAGTTTGACTTTACTGTTAACATTTTTAAGATTGTAAAATGGAAACTATACTGTGAGCGGAAAATTTGCTAAGATTAGTTAACATTAATTTTGTTTTCTTATGTTTTGTATATATTCGTGTCTCCGAAGGAAGTTTTCTTTCCTCTCCCCACTTCCCCAACGAAAATATTTTTAAAGCCTTTTCGAGAAATGTTGTCCATCTATATAAGCCTATGCCACAATACCGAAAGGATTTATTGGTAATGGTTGCTTTGCCGTTTTCAGTGTGAGAATGTCACGGCGTTTTTATCTCAAAGGAAGTTACATTCTGGAACATTTTGCATCAACAGTGTAATCGTCAAGCTAAAGACCTAATACCGTTAAAGCAGTTTGCCTTTAGCGCGGAAGCAGTGCTTGAATCAGCTATATATTCTTGTTGGTGCTTTTCGAGGGAAGTTTACATTTTCCATTTGCGACGCCTAACGACGCCGAATAAAAACATTTTCTTCTCCCTTTTCTTCTCAGCTGGACATGAGAGAGCAACTCAGTATCACGGACTTCAGAGGCAAAGAAATCGGTTTCCTCAATGTAAGTACACATTTATGTTTGCTTTTGTCGCTTAGGGATTACTAACTTGAACGCGGCTTCTTATAGGTGGAAGTTGTGCCATTGAACGAAAGCGGAAAGGAAATCACTGAAAACGACGATATCTTCATTGAAGATCCAAAAGAACTCGTAAGTTTTATGCAGTTTTCTCTTGTCCAGGCGTCGTGATCGGCGAAAAACTCGAGTACCGCTCTCTCAACCAATCAGGATAAAACTCTGTCTATAATTGTTTTTTCTCGGTTTCCCGCACTTCGCGCACGTGCCACGTGCTTATTTCAAGCTCTGATAGGCTCTTTTGATACTCAGAGCACGCAAGCGTTAATTTGGTTGGTTCTCTACTCAGTTTTCTCCAAGGGGTTTTTCTCCGAGTATCGCCAAGCTTCCCCCTAAAGTCAACATTGACATGAAAGCAATGTCAAGTGATTTGCTTTCAGTTAAGTCTCCCCATACAGTAGAGAACATGCGCACTGCCAGATAACCTTGAGAGTTCATTCAAGTGATTATTTATTAAATGTAGCTCTGTGTTAATTGCAACAATATTTTTATTCGATCTGGGCAGGAGGGAAGGAAGCTAGATTTTGTCGTCCGTTTGCGGAGCGCAGTGGGAATTCCGAAGCGATACACGGTAAGTACAAAGTGAATTGGTTTGTCAGCTGAAAATTAGATTGATTTGGTGAATTTCTTCTACTCTTTTCTTTCTGTTTAGGATGTGTATTGTCGATACTCCTTGTATCTTGAATCCGACATCAAGACCGAAGTAATCTCTGCAACTAGGAATCTTGAGTTTAACTATGAGAGAAGGTTCAAGTTTGATCCTTGTACACCACAGGTACATGACAAAACTGAAAGTTTGCTATCCTCTGGCCTCCAACACAGAAAGTCTTTTAAACTTAATATCTCCCTCCAATTATGGAAAAAAAAAAAAACACTTGGCGAGGGGCTGCGCATCCGCCTTAGGCCTCCTTGCTCTCAAAGACAGACAAGTAACTTGATAAAGTGTGCCCTAAACTCTGCTCTTGGTCAAAAGATGAAGGACTACATTTACCCTAAACTAAAATTAACGCTAACCCCAACACCCACCGTAATTCTTAGACTTCACTTGACACTTCGTTTTAGATATCAAAATTATAAGTATCCGTTTCACAAAAGCTTGTGTCAGGAGCCCATGAGTAGGAGTCTCCAT
This sequence comes from Montipora capricornis, assembly GCF_036669925.1. Taxonomy (NCBI): domain Eukaryota; kingdom Metazoa; phylum Cnidaria; class Anthozoa; order Scleractinia; family Acroporidae; genus Montipora; species Montipora capricornis. The sequence continues at coordinate 41,795,851 of NC_090883.1, forward strand.
GTGCACTGTATCCTTGAGTCAACCTTTGCCCGTATCTTTCTATTTTTAGAAACAACCCTTCAGCAGGAGACTGACATTTACATTAATTTACATCAATTCGCACAATTTGCGTACATTGTTTTTACTATTTTTGTCTTCGTTAGACACTGAGTTTATTCTGATTGGCTATTTTAAACAGCGCGTGCAGTGCCGAAGAACTCGTGGCGTTCTAAAAATAGAAATATACGGGCAAAGGTTGACTCATAAGGCTTGTATGGGGGAGGCAAGCTCCTACTGATGGGCTCCTGCTTGTGTACAATTCTCTTCTTCGGGCAATGTTTTTTTTTTTCGTTTGAGAGGAATAGTGTCTATGCAAGAGGCTTAGTAAGCGTCCCATCCAGAAGGGACTGGTCGTAGTAACCTTGTAGTGGGTTTATTGTTGTTATTTGAACAAGTCCTTTATGTGGGTATCAGTAATAACAACAACCTCTTCTGTGTGGAGAAAAGGGAGTCCTTGTACTTAAAGGGGCTATGTCACGTAATGATAATGTGGAATTCCTTTACTGATAAAATTATTATACATCACAAACAAGATGATTTTGAGCAGAAACGACCTATATCCAGGCGATTTGCCATGAACTTGAAAAACATCGGGCCCACTTTTTTCAAAATTATCCAAATGCAATCTGTTTCAATCTTGTCCATCCTTTTGTTGTATTTCTATTATGTTGTTCAACAGTTTTACTAATTGGTTATTGCAATGTTTGATTCTACTTTTTGGGCATTTTGGGCGTCATAAAATTACAACATTTTGCGTGACATAGGCCCTTAAGGAAAACGACTCTCCCACAAGGGGACAGCGAATGTTTAACTTGTTGTCATAAGCTTCTCTCTTTCTTTTGCGCAGTTTATTAAGTTTATAACGGATAAGTCGGTTATGGTTCAACTCTGGGGAAAGCAAGTGATCAACAAGAAACCGATCAACACAGCGGCGAAGAAAGGCAAAGACACTAAAGCTATAATGAGAGCGGAAACAATGAAACGAAACGTGAGTCATTTCTTAGTCAGCCCCATTTCCGGGCATTAACACTCTTGATCGAAAAAAGCCCGAAACAGAGCGAGAACAGAGCGTGATATTTAAATCATCCTTTTCCACAGGTAAAAGTACGTTTCCAATGGTAAAGGATTACAACACTGTCGATCCTTTCGGAGTGGAAACGTTTTGATACTTGTGAACCTATAGAGCGAGTGTCGTAAAACCAAAAGCAAAGTAATTACGTTGGCCAATCAAAAAGGACGGAGACAATCCAGTAAACCAATCAAAACTGAAGTTATTACACTTAACCCACTCAAAGCGCGGGAATATGTGCACGCGCGAGCCACGATTGGTTTTGGTTTCACTTCTGATTGGTTGAAAAAATGGCGCGAGAACTTTGAACCAATAACTGAGTGAAGTAATGCAAAACCAAAGCAATTCGCTGATTACTTTGGACACTCAATTGAAAACTGCTCAATTGTCGGCAATTTTTTAATGGTGTCTGTGAAGTCCCCAACTGTTGCCATGGCAATGTTACAGCAGTGCTCATAGACCTTAAGGAATTCGGTAAGATAACATTAACAATATCTTTCAATTAAAGCTCTGTCCTCGCAGTTATGGACGCAATTTTAGCAATTGCTTAGAGAAGCCTGATAAATTCAGGACTTCAACTGGGTTTGAACTCGTGACCTCGCGATACCGGGGCGACACTCTAACCAACTGAGCTGTGAAGCCACTGACATTGGGAGCTGGTCATTTGTGGGTTTTTAATTTTCCAGGGGTCGGTTGTTCGAAGCCTGGTTAGCGCTAACCGTTGGTTAAGAGTTATCAAATCCTATAGATTTCCAAGGTATTTAAAAAATGGTTAGCGCTAACCATGCTTCGAGCAACCCGGGCCAGAACGCCAACGAAAGATATATTGTTTTTGGCGCTAACTTGGAGGCGATGACAATAACGTGAAAGTCAAGAATATTCCGGAAGACAAGAGGCAGCAATGCACAAGCCACTAAAGCTATAACAATTCTTGCGATATTTGCTAAATAGTAACACTTTTTCGAACCAAGAACTGGCCAGAAATTACTTCTCCTCTTTGCGAAAAAAAAAAAAAAGAAGTTCCCTTACTTACTTCCTCCGCATTCTTCGACCGTCACAGACTCGTACATACTTGTAGGAGTGGGGAAAAAAAACGCAAAGCCATTGCCATCCCATTTTCCACGTGATGCTAAAAATACATTCGTGGATATAACGAACCGTGGATATTTGTTCTTTAGTACCTACAATTAACTTATTTAAATCCTGCGCAGCGAACCCTCTTATTATAACGAACAGTTAGCTTTGTCGAAATTTATCACTAATACACGTAGTTAGTATTGTTGTTGTATTTTTTCATGCATATTTAGGTTAGGTTGCAGTCAATCTGTCTTTTATGTGGTGCCATTTACAGAATATCCTTACGACTAACTCTCTTAACGTCTGTGCCATTAATTAAATTGTAATAAATAAATATTCTCTTGAATCGTTTTCTTGTAGGTTTCACTAAACCCAGGCATGGTGAAAGGGATTGCCGAAATAGCGACTTTGAAAAAGCAAAACAAACGACTGCAAGACAAAATGAATCAACTTCGCCAGTTGTGTGACAAACAACAGGCAGAGAATAGATCAACGGTGGAGGTTAGTACTTTAGAAGGAAATAGCAACCTTTGAGCGGTTTATTTCGTTTATCGAAGAAAAACTAATTTTTCAGGCCACCCCGCCAATACGTGGAGCCTGTGGCACTGAATGATTTGCTTACTTTCCCTCTGATTTGTCAAGAATATGTCGCAAGAGTTGTAAGCCGATTACCCAGCGTCGAATGAACCGATGAAAAGACAACCGCTCATTTCAGTGATTGGTTGTTAAGTGCTTCCTCCTCAGGCCCTTCGCGTTTAAGCGCGAGGCATTTCGGTTTGCGCTCCTATTGGTTGTCGTTGACAAAACCTCTTGGTAGAAAGCAGGCGTTTCACTAAAACGAAGGGGACAAATGAGAAATCGGTGCGGAAGGCAGAAAATGTGCGGCTTTTTTTAAATAGTCACAAAACGTTTTTGTTTTGATAAGCAGCGTCAGGTTGACAAGGAGGGAGTTTAATAGACCAATTCGGCGAAATCAATGTTGTACCCAAATATTTTGGGAATAAAACGTTTTGTTCCAAGTATTTCCATATCATTCAAATGTTAATGCTTCATTGTCATGCAAATTCAACACACAAAGAATCTTAACCCCGAGAGATTTGAATTTGGGTACAACATTGAGTTAGCCGAATTGGTCGATTTTCGCAACGGGTTCACGGAAAGAAATGAAATTAATTTTGAAGTTTGGTAGTTTGTTAACACTCGTGTATCTCCTGTCCCCCCAGATATCACACGTGAGAGCCATCATGGGAGATACAAATGCGAATACGCAACCTGCCCCTCCCCCACAGACAACGGGCCCTGAGAGGCCAGACAACGACCAGTCAGAAAGAGAAACAAATAGCCAATCAGAGAGAGGAAATACCACGGAGAGTAGTGCTTGCGTGATCTTGTGACTTGACGTTTTTCCTCAGTTTTCCCAAGCACAATCGGATTCATCCATAAACTATCACACATTTTTCGTAACACATAAATGGTTATCTCGTACTGTTACCAGAGCAAATTTGAGCGAGTAACAGTGATATTGTACATTTTTGACGTCGTTTACGGGTCTTTAGGCGCCGGTCAGAAATCCGGAGGAAATAAAGTGTACATAGACAACGCACAGGGAATATAGTATTTCAACGGAACGTGTTGATGGTGCAGTGCTTATTGTTGTAATAAAAGTTAAACAATTTCAACCGATTGCTGCTGTGCGAGTTGTTCTTTTTTTTCCCATTAATTCTCTCCATGCATAAGCATTACGAATTGCCCACAACCCCAACCAATCGCCCCACTGCAATCGCCGTTTCACGCTTGTCTCTAAGTCGACACTAATTTCCATCCCTCAAACTGACATTGGACATTTCGTAACAATTACACGACGCAATATCCCATGTTAATATTGACAAGCTTACCGCTCTAAAAAGAATGAAAACAGGCAGAATTACAGCTTAAGTTCAACAAGAAATAGCATTTCTAAGCTGTGCCGCGCTGATCTACAGTATTTAGGTCTAAAAACCCCGTTGAAGACGGTTAACTTTCAATTGTTTTGCTGGGTACTACTATTCCAATACTCTAAAATTCGATTTTCCGTTAGTATGACTCGTTAGTCTAGTGGATATCTGAAACTGCAAGGTGAAGTCATTGATCGGGGTTGAACTCTTTGCCTCGCCTATTGTGAATCTTCTCAGCTTGTTTAAAATCTTTGTTTCGTTGAAGTAGATTTGAAGTCTAAAGTAGACTGTACGTCGTATAAGTTGAATAAAAAGGGAAATGTCAGTTTGAGGGATGGAAAGAAGTGATCTCTAAAATACAGTAAAACCCGCATATACACCTTATCCAAAACGGCCGCTGATTTATGCGCATACAAATTGGCCCTTGTTGCCTCGTTCAAGATAAATTATTCTTTTGAATTTTAAGCTTAAGAACGAGGCATCAAGGGCTAATTTGAATAAAAACAAAAGAATATTTAAATGCAGGCCATTTTGGAAAAAGGTGTACTTAGCCTAAATAGGTTTTTATTGAAATGGTATTTAGTGGGATTTTAGGTGCACTTTTGATCAGTACAGGTAACTAATACAGGGCATATGTGATATGGAATAGGTATAGAGCTGTGTTAAAGAATTATCTAGAATGCAGTTTAGGCCCGTTTTAAACGTCGCATTTTACATGTGCTGAGAGAAAAATCTATTGTTTTCGCTCATTTGCAGATTAGATTCGGCACATGTGAAATGCGACGTTTAAAACGGGCCTTAGACGATAACCATACAGTAACTTCTGCAAGTTTTCAAAGTACTATCATGCATGTCTTACTGACCGGAACCTAAACAATTTTTTTTCTTTATTTTCATTTGTGCCTTTATTTTTGTAGAAGAACCTATATAGAAAATTTTAGGCTAAATAGGTTCTTTTGAAATTTTAGGTTCTTATACGCGAGTTTTTATGTTGGAGGGGAATAATGTCAAGTTTGCGTTGTTCGTTGACAAGTTCTCTCGTTTCCATTAGACCTTAAAACCGAAAGAAAAACCGCCAACCACGACTAAGTCTATTTTGGCACTGCTTGAAAACAAACACAACTTCTTATACAGGATAATCTCATTTATTTCGATAAATTGCACTTTAAATTTGACACGTTTTGTGGGGAAAATACTCATAACCAACTCATTCATAAATTTCTTAGTAGTACTGGAACTAACATGAAATCGAGGCTAGTTTCCCTACACGAGGCTCGATCTCACACTCGTTAAAACGAGAAAATGAATTCATGTTGGTCATGTTAAAAGACAAAACTTTTCAATAACAAAATAGACCTGCAATGACTTGCGTATCTGTTCTAACGCTTCCTGGATTCCATCACATTCCATCCGGCAAAGCCATGTTTCCCTTTAGACTCACTTTTTAAGTTCGAAAATGTGACTAAACATTAAAACAAAGAAGTGATTCAGACGAGGGAGAGGCTTGGACCCTTACTTTTGCTTCAGCGCGCTTCTGTCGATATCCGGTTGGCGAGGCAAGATGATAAAATTCTTACTTTGTAAGATATTTTTTAAGAGGTAGTTATCACAATTACTTAAAGACTAGTCGTTAGGAATCAGTGCTGAGATTAAAATACAGCGGTATTTCGCAATCTCGTTCCCAGGGCTTTTCACCGCAGAGAGTAGGACGGGCCTGGGAACGAGGTTGCGATTTTCGCGCATGCGCGTCAGTGCCATAAGAGAAGAATAGGTTTCACCGTGTACATTTTAGCCAGCGCCACGTGAGGTTTTAGTGGATGGCAAATGACGATCGAGAAGGAGGCAACTCAGCGAGTTAATAGCAAAAAATTCACGAAAATGAATGGACGCGAATAAACTAGTTTTATGTTCCAAAACATTTTTGTAAGAAAACAAATTTTAAAGTTCGTCTCTCTTGTCCCCTACGTCGCTGTCAGGCTGATAAGGAGGGAGGGGTTGAGGAGGTGACGTCATAAAAGCTACAAAGTCTTCCTCAGTTCGGTTGCCATCATATTCGACCAAGAACGAGCCAAATTTGTAATACTTGATCGTCGGATAGCCGTTTACGTCTTGCTTGTCGCACAAATCTGTGAAAAAAAATTCAGAAAAAGAAGTCGATTGCAGGGCAAAGGGACTCCCACGCAGCCATCAAGGGAAATTGGCACAGTTGTTAAAAGAAAACCCTTTCAAAAACGAGTATAGATGGTTTGCAACCAATTGCTAGAGATACAGGCGGGCGAACAAAAGAGGCGAATGAGAGATCGTTTGTTTTCGTCCATCAACATGGCTGCGATGACGTAACGTGAAAACCACATATACAGTGTTTCTTACTCACGTGATCAGTAGCCTTGTTTTTCCACCGAAACAAAAGAAAACGTTTGCATGATAATAGAGCTCAATTCCCGGAGGATTAGTTGGGTACACCAACATGGCCGCCGTTTTATTGTTTAGGAACACCTACATGGCCGTCGTGAAGTCACGTGAAAACACTATATACGGGCGTAGCAAGAAATGCGTTCGCCATCCTACCGCTACACTATTCTATCAGGCATTCAACTCACCACCATCTCGGGTGCAGTCAACCGCTGTAAAGGCTTTGTTAGTTTCCTTGGCAAAAGCCTCAGCCGCCCTGAGAAATTTGGGCTTGGCATTCTGACAATGGCCACACCCTGCGAAAACAAAGAGACATTTGATGGTGAAACGGACAACAAGAACAATGTCAAGAACACGCGAAAAAAGGGAAAAATGAAATCGAGGTTATCGTATCTGGCCAATCGCCGTGTCAAATACAAAGCTGAATCAATTACAAACGTCGGTAAATCAAGTCCCCTTAAAGCGCAGAAATAATCATCTTGTAAGGTGGTGATTTCCCTTGCAAAACGTTAAAGTATGTTCGCTTTTCTCAAGTTAAATGACTCGATGTCTTGTTCATCGGTGATAAAGCCCAAAGAAGCCGCATTCCCCAAAAATCGAAGCTCGTGGTTAAAAAATAGTACAAGGATATGACAACTTTTCCTTGTTTGCTCTGTTTTCGCAAGAGCTGTCCAGAGCAAAATGTTGTTAATAAACGGTAAATTTCAGAACAAACTAAGGAATTAACGAGAATTGTCAGCAGTGTGGGATTTTAGTACTAACACGGGACAAAAAACAAGACTATGACATGCTCTGTCTGGGACAAGAATGCATCGAAGTTTGTCCCCGTTAAGATCTTTAATCCTTTGGTTTCTGTTTGGTTTTCTTCGATTTCTTGTCTGCTCTCCTCTTCGTCCATGTTTTGGCCTGGGGCTTTAGTGATACCACTTAAGCTAGGAACAAAAGGCAAAAACGTTTCTTTTACAAACTTAAATAACAAAACAAGCAAACGACAATCAGAATTTAATTTCGAGTGTCAAAAGTGAATCCTGGGTCGCTCCTGAAGTGAAATGAATAAAAAGGAATTTCAAAAATCAACAGAGTATGGACAAATACCAAGGTGAATTGCATACAAAACGTGAAATATTTCAGTCTCTTGCTTACTTACGTCTTCACGAAGTTGATGATATCTTCTACGGATCGGTCGCCTTCATAATCTTTCTCGAATTCGCCATTCCTAAGGAGTACAATAGGCCATTTTACAGTTGATTGCTCAGCGACCTAGCCTATGAATGGCTGCGAGGCTGCCGGTGACCTTGTATTGATACAGCTCCTGCTGCTTTTTATCATGTAAATTGTGTTGTTGTAATTCTAATTAGTCCGTATTAACGTAACAAAAGCACGAAGGCTTGTATCAAAACAGGGTCACCGGCAGCCTCGCTTCCATTCTTAGGCCAGGTAACTTAGCTTCAAGTGTAAAAGAATGGAAAAACAAAGTTGATTTTTCAAAAGTACTCTTAATCCGATCTGGGGTTTTTTTATAGCTAAATTTCGGTGCTTCTGTCCACCTTCATCAGAGCTAAGACAATCGTTACTGCTCGAGCTAGAAGCTGTCGTTATTTAACTTGAAATTAACGGTATATAAGCGTGAAGAGGCGGTTTCCTCTCATCAACAGGGTCGCTGTCCAAAGTGGAATGCCACGACTCCAAGAAAAGTCTCTTGTGATAGTTCATCACATCCCGTTCGAGGATGTGCGCATGCCTCGGATGGATGTTGTGATCCGTGGACTCAGCATGCCGTTTGATTGCTGATTCGCTGTTGCTCGCGCGACCTGGATCATGTTCGGCTCCGCGCGAGTTACACGAGCGCTTACTCTCCCCAACGTAAGTGAAAGAACAGTCACGGCAACTCACTTTGCATGGTATCCCTTGCACGGTCGATCGTTGGTCGGTCTTTGGGCTTCTTGAATATATGGCCTAATGTTCTTATAGGTCTAACAGCTGGCCGAATATTAAATTTTCGGAGGATAAGGCCCACGCGATCAGATGCACCCTTTACGTAAGGTAGGACCGCAAACCCCAGTGGCCTCTCCTGTGACTGCCTGCGTTTGGCCTTGTTGTTCAGGCACTTCTTTAGAACACTATCAGTATACCCATTTGCTCTTAAATCGGCTAGAACTCTCTCCCGCTTGTTCGCTCTTAATTCAGGGCATGAAGGGAGGTAGTTGGCTCTGTTAAGGAGTGTTGTCGCTACACCCTCTTTGCGTTGCACTAGTTTGTGAGATGCAAAGTCAAGATATTTGTTGGTGTGAGTTGCCTTCCTGTGGACATCAATCTCCACCGAACCATCGCTTAACACTGTAACCCGCGAGTCCAGAGAAAATATGCTTAGGCCCTTTCCAGTCTGGCATGCCATTGCGAACTGGATGTTAACGTCAATAGAGTTCGAATGCTGGTGGAATATATACGTTGGAGTCGTCCACATACCTTCGCCACCAGCGAGGAACAACTGTTCCTCCGGATATGTCGGACGCAACAAAAAAAGTTTCGCGTACGCTTAAACTGTTCCTATTTCCTACGTTCAAAGACTTTCACTCAATTGAAACTACTTTCGCATCGTTCTGGAAGAAATGTTGTTTCTTACCTGATGTACTTTGCTGAGTAACCATAACAGGAACGAAGGAAGACGTGAAAGAAAGAAAGGAAAAAAGAAAAATGTTAATAGGTCCAAGAGCGTGACATAAGCATTACAAATCGAGGATTTACGATTACATTGCACAGTAAGAAATTCGTAAAGAAATACCTGTAGGATAACCATTGATTTTAAACCGTTTGCAGACAGCTCTGTACTTTATACAATCCAAGGCAGCAAGAGAGGCAGATGGCTAAAATGAAGAAATTAATTAGTCATTTTTTTGGCCAATCAAAAGAAACGCAGGAAATCGAGCGCGCCAATCATGACGCAAGGAAAATACCTACAGCCGGCGTTTTGCGCGGGAAAACGTGACAAGCAAGT
>NC_090883.1:41810376-41827876 GCF_036669925.1 Montipora capricornis
TAAATGACTGCTTTAGAGAACCCTCCAGATGGCAACAGAAATTCTAGACCGGGTAGTAAGAAGGGTATGCGTAATATGGTAAGTGAAATAACTCTGAACAATTTGGCACAGGCAACACATGACGATATAATTATATACTAAAAACAATAAAAAATTATTTCTCACCTGAAGTATTTCACTATGAGTTGTTTGCAGTTTGCCAGTCACATGTAAAAAGCAACAAGGTAAGCAAAATTTAATATATCTGTAGCATTGTTTGATTAACAAGTGAAAGCCCTAATTTGAATATAGTGGATGCGTGAAGAAAACGTACACACAAGAACCAGCAAAGAAATGTTTTTTTTACGCACTTGAAATTTCTTGGGAGTATGGCTTTGAAATCTTCAGTCCAAAAAGACTTACAATTTTCAGGAGAATATGACCACAAGGTAAATAATGATAATAAATGATGTTGTCTGTATTTAGCTCATGGATGACATAGTCACGCCATGAGGCACAGGAGGCAGTCCGATTGCACTCACACGATCAATTAATCTATTTATTTTCTTCTGGCCAGATCGCACAAGTCGAACGAGTTGAAAAAAACTCACGAAAGTCCAAAGATGTGAGTATGTTTCTAACAGCGGCTTTCAATGCCATCATAAGTCCCCCGTGGCTCCGTAAGGTATCAACTTACCCGTTGGAAATCCTCTTATTTCGAACTTCTCTGCCAACGATTTCTGTTTGGTACAATCCACAGCAGCAAGAACACCGCGAACCTGCATCAAAGTGACAAGATCATCAGTATCAAATAGAACAACCATTTTGTCAACAAACAGTTTTGAAATAGAAAACGCCAAATATAAAGCGGTTGAATAAAAACTTCACAAACGTCAACGGCCATCAAAGACTAAGTGGTACTGGAGAATGCACCCACTTCCCCTCCCATGTAAAGGCGTGAGACACACCCAATAGACCATTTTCGAATTCTCACGGCTGGACTGGATCTAGCATGGAATGGAGGCTAATGCGGGCAAATCTTTCCAAATGCAAATTAATTTGCCCGCATTAGCCACCATTTCATGCTAGATCCAGTCCAACAGTTAGAATACGAAACTAGCCTATTCCTGACTCGTCGATCGGGTGGTTAAAAGCACGGATGGCTCTGTTATATGAAGTTCCCTGGTTGCCTTTGACAAGTTACGTTTATAACTGAGCGGCAGAGTTGCATCACATTTACAAGCTCTCGGGCACATGGCGTCCCCTCGAGTTTGCCAATGTGATACAAAACTGACGCGAATACAGTTAACCCTATCATTCCTACCACTGAAACATACATTCATTCTACTAAGTAGTACCAAGGGTTCCTTTGCTGGGAAGCCATGAGAATTTGGTGTTACATCAAGATCACATCTTTGAAGTTGATGATATTCTTCATTTTCAATACCTGTCTGACTGATATTTCATTGAAATTGTGAGGAAGATTTACATACCGATCACTCCTTGGAGTGAAAGGGTCAACTACTAACTCAGCATCAACATTGAGTGCTTTACACTGCTTTATTTTAAAACAATTTTCACAGAGAAAATCGAGCGAAAACTCAATACAAATGAACGGAATTCGTATCAGATCAACAGCAATTGATTAACAACTTTGAGTGATTGTTCACGGATTTAATTTCAAACTCTGTTTCACAGTATCTCTCCACCCATCTTTTCTAAATCCGTTCCATTCCTCAGGTTAACGAAACAATCCAGCCCAACACTTACATTCTTATTGGCCAACTCTTCAGCCGCATCCATATAAGATGGCTTCATTGCCTTGCAGTGACCACACCCTAAATCATAAAATGATTAAAAAATCTCTCTTTTACTAAAGATCTATGGACTTTCTAAAAATTGTTTCAAATCGGTCATTCTATCACGTTCTTGTGCATTTCATTAACTGTGGACACCGAAGTTCAAATTAAAATCAACGTTTTACCATTTCACCACAGGCAATCTTTGTAGCGCAACTTGTGAATGAGTCGCATCAAGCATTGTGAGTCACTGATATTTTAATACCTCAGGCATATACGGATAATTTGTCATTCAACAATGGTCACATGCAGAGCTGTATAACATCTTTTGCAAAAAATGCCCCCACCGGCAATCTGTTTCGTAAAATTGTAAGGTTGTTTCTAAGTCACTTATTGGAGGTCATAGGTTCGACTCCTGCTTAAGACTCGGGATTTTTTCGTAGTATTCCCAAGCGACGGTCGAAAGAATCGGGCCTTCATTTTTTGAGACTTAATTCTCTGTTTCGCTACGAATACTGATCGCCATCGTGGATGAGCAATCATGCTCGAATGAATTTAAAAGCAGCGGGCGAAAGCCTTAATTTCATTGTGCGTCGGCGAGATAGAGAGACAGAGGCAGACAGGTACAGAACTTACACGGTGCATAAAACATGACGAGAACTGAATCATGTTCCTTCACAAAGTCATCAAAACTGTCATCAGTCAAATGATGCACATGACTGGGTAGATCAGACCACTCAGGCTCAGGGGGAGGTGCTGAGGGACCCTCACGGGGGTCCTCCATGAATTGGATGAAATCCTTAGCCTCGCGACCCCTTGTGTACTTGAAGTCTTTCTTGCCATAGTTGAAGTATCGAAAAGTTGGATAGCTGAAACACAAAATGACATTATTGTTGTTTACTATTGTTTACTAAAAGCAGCAGCGTTCATTTGCAAATTTGTGACCGGGTATTCTAGAGTTTAGCCAGTTTTGCTTCTCAGTATCAAGTGCTCTTCTAAATAGTCAAACGTTAATCGAAAACAAAGTGACCCTTTGTTTAAACAGTTCCACAAATTATGGAATTTCGAATAAACACACATCACAGTTAAAGAGCATTTTTGACATTCAAAACTTGAAGTTTTTCATTGTATTCCTCAGTTTATATTTGACTCCATTCTCTCCTAGAGTGATAATATATTTCTCTACAACCCTTGTAATTAGTATAAAATTTTTAAAAAAGTGTGCAAAATAAAGATTGAATTGAACTGAATTGAACAAAAATTCATACCCAGTAACATCAAATTTACTGCAAAGCGATGTCTCAACTGTGCAGTCCACTGCAGCATAAGCTATCTGGTTAGGAGAATAATGATGCAGCATAAGATATACTTTTTTTTTCGGTTTCTGTAGTCAGTAGATTAAGTCTGAGAGGGTGACTAGCCCTCTGCAGACTTGCCATAGCAGCTTGTTCAGAGTTTGTGCCAGGCCTTCACAGATACCGTAACAGCCCTGGGAGCTTTAAGTCCCGCTGTACTTTACCCTGACAGGCAGTCCCCTACTCCACTGTTGCCCACCTCCCACGAACGAGGACGTTAGGGGATAGTCTTTGGGGCCTTATGTGTCCCATGGCGCAAAAAGGACTAATGATGATGATAAGATATACTTGAATGATGTTACCAATATTGTTATTGGCTGTCGAAACAAAGGATTTATTATTTTATTCTAGTGACTGAGACATTGCCAGTTTTGAACTTTGCTCACAAGATTCTGAATTCCCGTGGATACTTCCTTGATACATCGAAAATAGTTAGCTATGAACTTCCGTTTTATTATGAAATAAACAGTGTTTTTGATGATTTCTTTTTCAGCTATTATGCATTTTCCATAGCAGCTTTCAGAAAAATCTTCAAGAACCATTCAAAAGAGGATGATTCAAGAGGGGATCCATTCAAGATTCCAAAGAGGAACTTCAGTCTTGCGGATACTGGTCATGTGTGACATAGCTTGACTGTAAACCCAGGAGTCATTAGCAAGTTAAGTGTGATCATCCAGGTGAGTGTAGTCCTGAGAAGGACTGTTTTGGCTATCACCCTTTGACCACCTGAGTGGAAGTCATCTTTTGAGTCAAGAAAATGACCCAGGTAGTCCAAACGTCAGTCAATGTCACCCAAAACAGTCCTTCTCAGGACTACCCTCACCTGGGGCCTGTTCCGCGAAAGTTCCAAAACTATACGGGCCATTTTTAGGTGTCAAAATTCCCTCTGTATCTCAAGAACGGAGGCCGGAGATTTAAGTCGTCAAACTTCAGTCAGTTTGCTTTTGGTTACCTTGAAAACACCTTAAAAGATCGGCTTTCCTGAACAAGCGTTTGGCAGATTCACAAATGGCTTTTCGGGCCCGAAAATTTTTCGGAACTTTCAACAACAGTCCCTTCTCTTCACAAAACAGTGTTAACCTTTAAACAGAACAACAGTTACCTTACTGTTTTCTGCATCATGCTTAGCAGCATCCATGAATTCTGGCTTAGCCTTTTTACAATGACCACACCCTAACACAGAGAAACATTCCTTTGCCTCAGTTGGTAGAACAGAACACTGAACTACAATACAGGTCAAGTGGTGTGGGAGAAAGAAAAACACTGAACACTTTCTTTTAACTCTACCAGAGGGAAATCTCACTTGGTATGTTGCTTCATCAACTGCATGTATCTTGCGCTAAGAAAATCATTTCAAAATATACACCTTTCTGATGTGGGATGTTAACAATAATCACACCCAAACCTCTCACAGGAAACAAAACAAACTCGTAATTCCGACCAGCTCCTGGAAAGCTTAATAGCTGAGTGGCATAGCAGCATGCCATGCAAATGGTTCTGGATTAGAATCACATTTAACCTTGGGGTTTGTTAAGGTTTCCACACCACTGCTTACATTGCTTCAGTGACTGTGACAATGTTATTTACCGGAATGTTATAATGGGAGGCAGTGTGACCTAGGGGTTAGGATGCTTGCCTTGAGATCCGGGCATCCCAGGTTCAAGACCTGTTCTAACCACTCATTGAATTTTGTTCCTGGTAGTCCCTGGCCCAGTTGAGATTCTTAACAGTTGTTGTTGTTGTTGTTGTCCTGTTCTGTCATTTCATTGATTGTGTTTCATTGGCCCTGAAAAGCCCCTATGGGGAGTGGTCCATTAAGTATGTATAATTGTAATGCTACAAGTTTTGGTTGGCAGGGATGTCACTAAGCGCTGGCTGCCAGTGAAAAAAGCCGCTTGAGAAGAAAGGGGTGATCGCCGGCTAAATTTTGGCCATTGATCAAAGCAACCGAGAAGATCGCAATTTTTTTATGTTTACAAAAAAAAATTGAAAATCTCTGAGTATGTGGATTTATCACTGGAATGGACTATATTCGTATTCTCAGTATTGGACTGGAACTAGCTTGCAATGGAGGCTAATGCAAGGAAATCTTTTCAAATACAATTACTTTTTCATACATTCCCCACATTAGTCTTCATTGCAAGCTAGTTCCAGTCCAATACTGGGAATACGAATATGGTCTATTTATCAACACTGGACCGAAATGAAATAAAAGCACTGTTTTTTAAGTACTGTTGTGCGTGTCTTCTCCTTCTCTGTATTCGCCATCTTGAAAAATGCCGGTTTTGCGAGACACTGGGAACAATCTTGTTACCAGGCCCCTTTGGGGACCTTCAACCGCGTGAATTCATTCTTTGCTAAATCCCTGGTTGGGCAGCCAGAGATGAACCCAAAGCTACCTGCATGGTAGCCCCATACTGAGCTCAAAGAATTGAACCAACTAAGATGCTCAGTCTGTCATGAAAGTTGTACTTTGAACACTGGACTTACAGTAAAAGCGGTGTGGGTGTACACTTTGAAAAGATTGGAATTTAATAAGGTGATTAATTCCTACAAACAAAAAAGGAGTCAAACTCACATGGAGCATAAAACATGACCAAAACATGTTTCTTTTTTTTTACAAATCCCTTGAATGCTTCGTCAGTGAGATGGATGACCTCACTAGGAACTTCACGCCAATCTTTCTCAGGAGGTGGGGGTGGGGGAGGCTCCTTGGGACTAAAGAAAAGATGACAAAGTTGTGTGACAAAAGGAATACGAAACATCATTTCTACTGCACATATTACCGCTATTTAAAAATATTTTACAATATAATGCACCCATTAATTTTCATGCAATACTATTGGCCACTTTATATCACATGGTGTAAATCACAGGGCTCTTATTATGGAACAACCCGTCTGCATTGATATTTTGTCCTCTAATTATTTCTGTTGAAAGGAAACAAAGACAATGGAAAAACAACAACAAATGTAGAATCTAGTGATAGTGGCATAAGTGTGAGGTTCATAGCTTCACTTGATACGGAAATTGCAAAGTCAACTTAATGTGCTGTCAATGTCTTTGAAGGCGAAGAAAGCTGTTAGTAGACTTTCAGATTTAATCCCAAGCAAACCTAAACTGAGTCATTTAAATTTATAAAGAATTCATTAACTGTGTTTACTTAACTCAACCATTCTTGTCCGATCCACCTTTAGCATGAAGAAATACAATGTTATTCAAAGGCACAATGACCTACTCTTTCATAAATTCAATGATCTTGTCTGCAGTTCTCTCATTCACATCAAATGCAACTTCACCATCTCTGCAAGTTCAAAATAACTTAGATTCAATGACAAATTTGACAAAGTAACAGCTTACAAAGTTGAGCTTTAATTTCCATTCTCTTTAAAAGTTAACAGGTCATTCATGAACAAAATAGAGCACTCACTTGAAATATTTCACTGAAAAACAAAATGGAAAAGGATCATTTTAAGTGAGTTTGCAGAATTGAGAAAATATGTGGCTAATGTACAAACCAGAAAAAAAGTCTTAATAGTCTGAGAGTAAGCTGAGATATATATGCTCCTACGGTACCCAAAGGAGTTATAAAAACTAATAGTTGCAACCCTTATTTTTGAACTTTTTTTGAACTAATTTTTGGCCTTGAAGATGCCCCACAAAGGGCCCATCAAAGCAGTGCAAGAAAGCATGACTTAGGGTACATCATGAAAACAACGTTTTGTAAGATGTTTAATGTTAGTGCATTTCTCTCCAATTTCGTAGGGGAAGGCAGTGCACTGTGAGGGCAAGAAGCTGTACAAAATTTAATGAAATGTCCTGTCAATTTGACCAATTAGAGCCCATGTAATACTTGAGATATCAACAATGAACCATCAGTTGCTGAGCTAGAAACAATAAACCCAGACTTGAAGGAAGTTGTGCAAAGAATCACAAAGGAAAAAATCCTACTGTAAACAATAATAATTATTTCACCTGTTGGGAAGCCTTCAATTTTATATCTTTTGCCAATTTCTTGCTCTTTTGTTGCATCAACAGCTACTAGTACACCTGGAATCTGAAACCAAGAAATAAATTAATCTAGCATGTTATCATAAACAAAATGTTACATTATTTTATGGGGCAGTGAGAGGTGCACTTTGTAACACAAAAAGTAGAGTTCAAACCTTG
This sequence comes from Montipora capricornis, assembly GCF_036669925.1. Taxonomy (NCBI): domain Eukaryota; kingdom Metazoa; phylum Cnidaria; class Anthozoa; order Scleractinia; family Acroporidae; genus Montipora; species Montipora capricornis. Next base: position 41,817,680 of record NC_090883.1, read on the forward strand.
GGAAAAACACACAAAAGCATCATAATAAGATGATACCTCTTGTTCCTTCATAGACTGAGCAGCATCTGTGTATTCTGGCTTCATAGCTTTGCAGTGGCCACACCCTTGAATAAAAAAAAAAATGACAATAAAATATTTTATAGCACAATTATTGTGATATACATCATTAACTGGCTCATTTTTGTGACCCCAGACTGAGTCATTTCCATCTTTTGGTTTTGGTGTAATGTTTGGGTCTTCAGAAGCAACTGATGTAAATGTACAAGAACATGCCATTGGATGCTGACCCGGGGAGATGTACTTCCTATTAAGTGGCTAATGGGGATGTGCCGCTGGATGGGGTCACATTTTCACAACTGAGTTGACTATGATGGGGTTGCATTTCCAACAGAGTTCCTGATAGAGATACTAGAATGGGGTCGCAAATTTTTGGGGTAAGAAAATTCTGGCTAGTGGGATTTAAAAATGGAAAGATTTGCGGTAAAAAAAAGTTGTTACAGAAAAAGCTGTAGCGCGGTTGATTTAATATTTACTAGGCGCATTACATTCCGTTTTTAAATTACAATTAAAGGGCTTTACGTAAGGTTTATGCATATTTAAACAGAAAGTGACTAAGTTAGGGTCGCTAAAATTACATTTACCCAAAAGTGACTAAGATGGGGTCTATAATTGGCCACAAAATAGACTATAAAGGGGTACGGTAGGGGTTTTAAGAGGCCAGCAGCACATACCCAGCGAAAATTGACCCAAGCCCAAAAAAGGCAATAAAAACAAGAAAGTTGTAGGGCAATAGCCCCACTATTCCTCCAATGTCCTTGATATAATGGCACTTAATGTCACTATTCCATAATTTAAACTAAGAGTAGAGTGTAACGCGACTAGATAGTGTAACGACAACAAATAAGCAAATAACAATATGGCGTAATTGAGGGGGACACAGCCCTGTGGCAGGTTTTTACGCGACTTAATAATAGGTGCAAAAACTAAAAGCCTCACTTATTCCCCCACAAACGTGGGAATAGAACAAGAGTATTGGCAGAGCCTTTGTTATCTCCCCAGCACAGCAGAGGCTGGATCGGACAAGATAAAGGCAAGGATATAAGATGGCAAGACACAAGCAATGCCAAAGCTTGGGGGAAGTCGCTACGCAGACTTAACCGACCACAAGGAGTGACCCCAGTTTATTGGCAAATAACAAACAAAAGCCCGTCTCCCGGGGAGGGAGGGTGGGAAATTTTAAAGCAAAATTGTTACAAACTGTGTACTCTCGTGCAAGCTGCCAGGATTATGCCCTGTTACAGTGTATTGAGATTTATATAGCAAGACAGTGTCTCAAAGTTCGACCAATAGGTACAGCTCAGCAAGATAGAAGCTAAAATACAGACATGAATAGCGTTTGTACTAACTGCTAGAATAAGGGAACATTCATTTATGAATTCAGCATTCAATATTGTTCTATTATTTATCTTACTGGATTGCGTGACGAACGAAAGCAGTCTTGCCCTCTAGGGGTGTCATGTTCCATTAACTGCGTTTTACCGGCCGGTAAAAGCGTTAAAATTTAAAAGGTTATGGAACCGAACAATCATATAGCATGTGTTATTAATCACATGTAAGAGAAAAATACTTACAAGGAGCATAAAACATGACTAAAACGGATGGATTACTGCCAATAAAATCATCAAAAGTGCTGTCGGACAGATGAACAACCTCACTGGGTTCATCTTTCCACTCATCTTCTTTCACGGGAGGAGTGGAAGGTGATGGACTGAAAAGAGCAGTTGTTAAGAATTCATTAAACATTGCTAAGGTATTAACAAAAATCACAACATGAAAACAACACAAAACTCACTTTCTCATCCACTCCACAATTGAGCTTTTATCATGTTTCCCTTGATAGCGATACTTTTCCTCACCATCCCTGCATTAGTTAAATTTGCAAGACAAAATGACGTCACAATATTCAATTAATTTACAATAGCCACTACTGCAAAAATTAGAGGAAATTATTAAAGTAAGAGCATGTCACAAGTTACATCATTTCAATACTGAATCAAATAGCAGTCTGGGCCCAGTTGTTCAAAAGGTGGATAGTGCTATCCACTGGATAACTCAATTGGTTTTGCCAGTGTTTATCCACTGGATAAATCACTATCCAGTGGATAGCATTATCCATCTTTTGAACAACTGAAGCCTGAATAACGCAAGCATAACTTTTTTTGAGTCAAATTTTTGCAATTAGTACATGCCTTATTTTCCAGAATAACAATTTGAGTTCAAAAGAAAGATATGAAATTAATTTTAAAAGAAATAGCCATCAATGATAACTTTTGTCTATTTTTCTGAGGCAAGGTGCATGAACATTTTCAGCCAATTAAAATAACAGATGTACATCTGCATCCACAGGAGATGGTTAGAAAGCAGTCTCAGTAACAAAAACGATGTCTAAGAGACAAGCTGCATCAGTCTTTTTCTCTCTCTATTGATTTTACAGACATAGTATTATTTTAACAGTGAGACCAAAAGTGTCATATCACCCTTTAATTTGTATGCAAGAACTGCACGGAAACGGACATAAATATTGACCTCTCTTTCCTCTCAAATATATATTTTTTAAATAGCACATTTTGGGATGGTTTTTCAGACACAGTGGTGTGGTGATTAGCACTTTAGATTCCCCACCACAGGGTCGCTGGTACCAGGTCAAGCTCAGCCACTGTGTTGTTTACTTAGACAAGACCCTTTGCTGCACACTGTTCTCTGTCGATCCAGGTGTATAAACAAGTACCACCTACTGACCAGCATCCATGCTACTTGAAATTGGGATACGCTAGCTCCAGTTGTGTGAGCCCCATTGGCTTGTGCATGACTTTACCTTACCTACAGATATTAGCTGCTCTTTTAACTGCTTGAAATTGCTAGAAATTCTTTTTAAGTCCCCTAGTTAAGAGTGAATAATCAACTATCCTTACTCAAAATAAATTAGGGTTGGAAATCCAGTGATATTGAACTTTTGTCTTACAGTGTAGCCTTCATAAGTGTCCACATCCATTCCAGCCATAACCTTATAGAAAACAATGTTCATAGAATCAAAAATATAAATAAATAATTTAGGTATTATCTTGGCTTGGCCAACAAGGAATAATATTATAAATCATTAGTCTTCTTTTCCGGTAGCCTTAAAACATAAATTTGCTTTTATACATGTCCCATTAACAAGAACTTAAACCATTATAAATTGTGTCTTTTCTGGGTTAAACAAATTAAACTGGAGAAAACAGAATGCCACAACCAATGAAGTACAGCTTAAGAACAGATCGTTAATAAGATTTAATAATTATTTATTCTCTTGGCAACTGAATGGAGAAGTGCAGGAGAGGTTTTGATGAAGGGGCTATTGAATACAGGCTGCAAAACTGGCCAAACTACAAATTGCCCTACACTGTTTGAGACATAAACATGTAATAAAACTCACAGCTTCACCCTTAAGTTCAGTGGCTGCCAAGGCAAAATCTGGTTTTAGCTTTTTGCAATAGCCACACCCTAGAAAAAAAATTGATTCATATTACCAGCAATCTTTAGTGCAAATTAAAGTAATGTTACACACTGAAAAAATGTAAGAGTTCATCTAGGAATTGTCAATAAGCCACAGGGTTTTAAACTAACAGGTTTTATGAGGTTAAATGCAATTCAAATAATTATTAGTTAACAACTAGGAGCAAGTGTACTCAGGGCATAGCATAGCATGGGCGTTATGGGTGTGGTCTGCTTGTGGGCGATTAGTATTCTAACATTTGCCAGTGTTGCATTACTGTTCTGGGTGTGATGTCAGAGCGTTCTGGCTTCAATCGGATCAGCGTTATTCTGATGCCATCTGTGCGTGTGCCTTTGCATTTGCTCACAGTTTTACTGTGCTCAGCACATGAGACGTTTTGTATAACTCGTCTTTTCCCTCCTCCCTTCCCTCCTATTCCCTTTGTAGGATGATTACAAGTTAACTACATAGTAGGTTCTCCACTGTTCATCCAGTTTAATGTGACAGGTGTTAGGGCTAGGGCTGTAGGTAAATGTAGGGCAGGCCTTTGGGTGTTCTACCTACTTCGTTTGGGGGTTGATAGTTCCAGGGGCACCCCAAGCTTCATGTATGACTTGTCGTTACATACTAATATCTTTTTCCTTCAACCTGCAGGCCTTGAATAGCTGCAGATAGCAGCTGCCTGCTGGTTGTTAAGTTTAGCATGCAATATTATTCTGCTCTTTATTCAGTGATTTCAGTGACTTTAATGCCAGATGAGTTGACTTGTCAATTAGGGCCCGTTCGGTGGTGAAGGGGTTAATGACTGAAACTGGCTAAATCAACTCACAAGGGGCATAGAACATCACCATGATAGGCCTCTTCTCTTTTGACGTCAGCTTTTCAAAATCCTAATAAAAAACAACATTTACTTTAATCCTTAACTTTTTTGTTGTCATTTTCTTAAAGTGACACATCTCATTATCTTCCACTTTTATGAATAACAACCCCCTAAAGACTTCCATTTCAAAAGATAACTCAAGATCTTTCTCAAAGGGGACTAATGCAACTGAAAATCATTGACTTCACAAGCAACCAACACAAGCTGGATTGTCAACAGTGTTATCAGGGTTGGTCAGATACTCTATCACAATGTTGGTTAGCAAATAAATTCTTTCCACTTCCACCTGCTCCTTGCTAGGAGCAGGTGTAGCTCAGTTGGTTAGTGTGCGACTTTTGGAGCAAGAACTCCCCGGTTGATCCTCAGAGACTTCCGGTCTGTTTCAACTTTCCTCTGATCCGTATAGCTATCACTTTAAATATTTGTTAAAAACTGAGCACTGACAGAGGGATGGACCGGGTAAAGGGCACACTGCCGGCTTCGATTGACACCAGTTTTGTAACTGAAGGAACTGACAATGTTAAATAAAGTGCCTTTTTTAGCTTTACCTCCAAATTTAAAAATTAGTCAAATAGCGGTCAACTTCAAAAACCTTCTGACAACCCCTTCCCACTCTCTAAAATGAGGTATCTAAACAAGTTTCTTAATTCTTACTAACCTTTGAAGTTTTGATATGTTTGATATCTTCAGTGCCGTCTTCCTCTTCCCAAGGCATCTCACCAGTGGGGTCATTGAGAAAATTTAAAATTGACTGAAATAATTATATACCAATAAACAAGTTCAAAAATAAAGACACAGTAAATGCCACTTTGCTTTTTGAGAGAAAACGTTTATGAAACTTCCAAGGAAAGTGAAAAATTATTTGAAAAGAACTCCAAATAGTAGGAATTGAATTAAATGCAATAAGGAACAACAGAGATCTACAGTACTTGCAAAGATAAATGATTTTATGTGGAAAAAGACACGAGTCAATGAAAGTGCTTTTGAGGTGAGGAATAAAGCAAAATAAAATAAAACTCTAATTTTTCATCTTAAATTCACCTAAGTTTTAACAGGAACAACTATCAGTTTATTAGCAGCAAGATAGAAAGTTCAAAATAACAATTGACCACTACCTAAACTGGAGCACCAAAGATTAAAACAAAAAATAAGAAGAATTGGAAAACAAATAGTATTAGTATTATTTAATTTTAAATATGCTACTGATTCCCCAAGGGAATACTTTAAACTATGTTTTTTTAATAATACCTTCACTGCATGTTTTCTATCATAATCTTTATTAAAATTTCCATCCCTGCAGAGGAAATAAGGAAAATTACTTAAACTCATGCCATGGCTCCTAAGTCGAGCGAGACTCGATAAATTTTATCCTGTCTAATGCCAAACAATTTTACTCGTCAATGGTGGGTTGTTTAATTGTTTTGGAGTCAATGGATTGAGAAACAGGATATGACCCAAACACAATGTAATTCTAGCAACGTTCTTCAGGACTTGTACCAGGAAGTAATTTTTTAAATGATTATATATGAAGAAAGTAATTAGCACTCCCAAAGGCATCTTCAGTTTAAAGAAACAACCACAAATAGGTCAGTCATGGTGATCTACTAGTCAGACAAAGCAATAGAACCAGGACATCTTGGACTACCATTTTAACAGTACTGATAGATTGATATTCAAACAAAATTATGTGCGTCATGGATGTATGACCAGAAATGTGCAAAAAATGCAGACTGAATACCAAAGTCTGTACCGCAAAAAAAAACCATACTATTAAAAAAAGAACTCCAACATAGTAAAATACATGATTGATTCTAAAGGCTAACCCATAGTTTATCACAAAGCCAAGCAAAATAAAATCCGAAAGTCAGAACAGTGTTTACATGCTTATGATTGGTCAAAGTTTCATTTGGTCGCAGGAACCACAAACTGTTTTCATGAAGGGAGTCCCAGTGACTTGCAAATTTAAACCAGTTTGATTTTGCGGGACCAGTCACAGGGACCAAATTCAGTCCCCGCTATCTGATTTTACGGCAAAACTGGCCATTTCACACAAAGGGACTTGGTCCCTGGGATTCCTTGCAGGGACTATTCCCCTCATATGTGCTGACCTTTAGACTACCAAGGGATTCTACGCATTCACAGCCTTACTTGTAATGCTTTAGCACCAACGGCTCAGGTGAAACTTTAAGTTTCTTACATAATTTTTTGGTATCTTTACTTCCCCTGTAAAGAAATAAAACAAAAATAAAATCAACCCATGGCTTTTGGCTTATAAAAAAAAACCCTCCAAAGGGGTGTTTGCTTTGACAGCTTTTCTCACTAGTCTTTATCCCAAGGAGGACCCCTTAAATTGAAACTCAATTAACCCATTGACTCCTAGGAGGGAGTCTTCATAGATTTTGCTGTCAGAGCCGTCAGATCAGATGCAAAGACGATTTTATTCATCAATGATGGGGGGGTTCGGGATTCAATGGGTTAACAATCTCTTCATCCACTCAATAATTATCTCCCATTTAATTCCTAGGAGTGTGACGTGCACATATAAAGACATGAGGAGAGTCAAATGTCGGGTCTTTGAATTGTAACTACCAAAATTCTCCTAACCAGAGGAGCATCCACCAAGCTATATCTGAGTCAGAGAGCCCCTTTATGTGGACAGATGTCTACAACAAAAGCACCAACACCAGTATACAGTGATTAGCAATACTGGTAAACCCACCTCTTAGATTTCTTAATAGAAGGAAAAGCCTCAAAAGTTCTGTGCACAGCCAGAACTAAGTTAGAAAATGAAGAGTCCAACACTTAATTCCTTCAATCAAGGAAATTATCTGGGTAGTATTTTCTCCCTTTCCTTTTTTTTCCTAGCATAACACTGGGCATAAGCCATCGAGGGACGAACTATACATGATATAAAAATAATTATTAGCTTTAATTTGTTCTGCTTACCCGCAATTTACGTAAGCTATTGTTGCTTTCCCTTTTATTTCCTCAGCAACATCCACTAGAACTTCAAATTTACTTGAAGCGTCGCGATCTAGAATTTTTTAAAAGAATAATACAATTAGGTCAGTAGAGTAAAAAGAATGTCATGTCGTATTTGCATTAGGCTGCTATTGCTTTTGACAACCACTCAAATCAAAGCAGCTTTTAATCTCAGTAGAGGTTAAATTTGTGTTGCAAATTATTGATTGGCAATTAATAACATACAATTTTTTTAGCCAATTAGAGGCAGGGGCAAAACCAATGCTGTAACTTGCCTAAAATAATGGGTGCTTTCTATTATGCCTTACCATCAGGTCAAAAGTCAATTTCCAACTGAACTGAAGCGTTCCATTTACATTTTGACCGAAATTTCTGTTACATCACAGTGAAGTGGGACTGGAAACGATAATTTTCGTAAACGGAACGACACGTTTCGGTCAGTCTGGACTGACCAGTCAAAGAGGACCACCTCCAGAGGTAGTCCCAAATATTCCGGTCGGACTGACCCGAAACGGACCTTTTCATTTGACTTCAGCCTGAAATTTCCGGAAATTTTGGCTAAATGGAAAGCACCCAATGAGTGTTATGATCCACCCATTTAATTATCTGGATGTTTTGAAATTGGCCAGTAAAAAATTGTTTCACTTTTTGTGGTTTTTTTTTTCTGTGCTTACCTCTAAAGGGTCCCACCTGGAAATTGCAAAGAAACTTATCTTTCTGAAAACTATTCAAAGGCCTTTTTCTTGACGTGATTTCTTCTTTTTTAAGTTGACAAACGAACTGAATAATTATTTGCATACTAATTTCAGAGCGAGTAAACGTTTTGTTTCCAAAAGCAAGCTGAACACATAAATAATGGACAAATGTCGATCTGAAACGCAAAACATTTTTTAGACACAGAATATTCCTTTCAAAAACCAGTTAACCGCACGAGAAAGGAAGCGATTTGGCAAAAACAATGGTTCAATCACTCCATTTCACTCTTTATATGTGTACTGTATGTGTCACGTAAGATCCACACTCACCGCTCTTTGCAAACAAGACCAGTAAATTGGTATGGGTCCTTTGTAATTTCTTGAATGGTTTTATATCATTTACTTCCACGATTGAACTTCTGTCAAGCTTCTTCTTCCCTTGGAAGGATGAACCTACGAACTATTGAATCGAAACCATCAACAGGTTTCAGTAATTTTAAAATGAGCAATAAAAGCTGGAGGCGTTATGTTTCTTTTCTGAACTTGCCAGTCCATTTTCGAAAAGCAAGGTCGTAAAAATAAAGTTATACTTACAAGAATAAGAAGCCACGACCTTATTAGCCATGCCTTCCTACCAGCCATGTTTATGGTCCCAACAAAAATTTATAATTCCCGCATGTACACTTTTTTTACCGTACAAAAGCTGTTTGTGCCACGTGTGTTACACGCAAATCAGTGGATCCCAGGACAAGTGGCACAAGTTTCTCATTGGTTAATTTGAACAACAGCCTCATTACAAACCAATTAAATTATTTCTTTTATTTGAAAAGAAAGGTCACAAATTCTCAACAAAGACATTACAGATTGTTAAATGGTGCATTTTTTTCGACTATCCAATCAGCATCTTCAACATATTGAGCCAAGCAAGATTTCCAACATGGCGGACGAGAAGGACAGTTTAGTGGGAAGCACTGTTCGTTCCGCTTCTTACAACGTTATTCTACAAGTTACTTTTAGGATTCTTACCTTTGTAATGAACGGTATTCTTCTGCGTTACACCACGAAGGACATGATCGGAATTGTAAACGTTCGACTGATGCTTCTTAATCAAACTATTGTCTTTGTTGCTCGCGAAGCTTTCCGCAAAGCTTGCCTCAGCAGAACATCCGAGAAGAATTGGCCCCAAGTGATCAACCTTCTATGGTGTGTGTTCCCAATAGGAGTGGCCTTATCTGTCGTTCTAGGTTATGTGTGGCTGTTTTACCTTGAAGCACCAGATCCAGGGAAAATACCAAACTATCCACTTGCAGTTGTGGTCTTTGCGGCTTGTGGCTCAGTTGAACTCTTATCCGAGCAACTTTGGGTCGTGGCTCAAGCTTTCGTGTTTTTGCGCCTTAAAGTTACCATAGAAGGCATTGCAAACTTTGCAAAATGTGTTATTACACTTTTCCTAGTGATGTTTGTATCAGATCTTGGGATTATCTCATTTTGCCTGGCACAAATGGCTTTCTCAACTTTATCCATGCTCCTCTATTATATTTACTTTTTATATCTCATTCAGCGTTCCCCTAAAGACAAAGGTTCGGTTGAATTTGATTTCCCACTCAAAACTGTGCGTGATTTTTTCCCTCACCCAATACGAGGCAAAAGTTTCATCAGCTGGGGACTGGCTAATCTCACTTGGAGCTTTTTCAAGCAATCCTTCTTGAAAAAGATCTTAACAGAGGGTGAACGCTACATTATGACACTGTTTAAGGTATTAACCTTTTCCCAACAAGGTATCTATGATGTTATCAACAACCTTGGTTCACTTGTGGCAAGATGCGTCTTTATGCCAATTGAAGAAAGTTACTATACATTCTTTGCTCACACCTTAGTAAGGGGAAGCAGTGCTGATCAGCAAGCAGAGAAATCAGCAAAAACTGCATCTGAGACTCTGGAAGTTGTTCTTAAGTTTGTAGTCTTGGTTGGGATGACATTTTTAGTGTTTGGATACAGCTATTCCTTCTTGCTATTGGACATTTATGGTGGATCAACTCTCAGCAGTGGAGAAGGTAATTAATAACTTTCCTGTCTATTATTCTAGATTTTTTAGAGAAAATGGA
>NC_090883.1:41832876-41842876 GCF_036669925.1 Montipora capricornis
TTTAATTATCATTGGTTTTTTTTCTGCGCGCGCCGTCGCCACTGACGTTCCCGTTCTGTTGCTAAATCAGCCTACTCATTCACTCACTCACTCACTCACTCACTCACTCACTCATGCATTTATTTGTTCATTCATACTTTTCACTCGTTTTCTTTCCAGTCTTTCTCGTCGTCGGCAATTACAAATTAACAACAAGTGATTCATTGACTTTTCGCTGTCATAGCCTTTTACAAAAGTAGTTGCGCAAATCGGGATTTTATAATTTGACACACTAGGAGCAAAACTTAATTCATGAACCTAACTCTCCGTCAGTTTCATTTTTGCCGGGGTTCTGAAGTTGAATGCCTTCCTTCCAGACCTAGTTAGTGAATTGAAAAGAGGGGAAAAAGAGGCAAAAAAATAGCGATTATGCTCTCATCTCTTTCATTTAAGTTCGTTTATACCTGCTAAATCAGATGTTTTCTAACTAAAAAGAGTCCAAAAACAACTGAAAATGAAATATACAGGACATTTTAAAGAACTCAGATGACTTTGTGCAGTGTGCAATGGAATTAAATTTGGTAAGAGAAAATCCAGTAACTGAGTTGCTGGTTTGTAGCCGAGTGGATTTTTGGAACCCGCTGCATCCGTAAGAAAATTCTGGGCCTTTACTATTAGGAATTATTTCGCTCCGTGATAACTGGATCTGGTTCTCACCTCTTATAGCAATTCTCTGTGTCGTGCCAATGTAGTATAGTATTATTAACACAACAATAAGAATCAGACCAAAAAATGGAATGAATTCTCGGCGACGTGCAATCATTCTTAGATTTATGGTTCTCTCGTTAATTCACCTCGGTCTGGGTTCCTATAATAAGAACAGAATATGAGATTTTGCATTCTACAAGTGTGCGCATTTAGAACTGAGGTAATGGAGTGTTAATGTACAGGGTGGGCTGTGTGAGTAACAAATTATTATTACTGTCAACTGAACGCTTGTGCATTCACACTATAAGGGCGCTTTCCTTTTGTCTGAACCGGCCGGCTAAACCTGTCATTTTGCACAGAAAATGCAACAGTTTGAAGGAACACTTGCATAATTATCCCTCACATTCTTCTACAGGATTGCAAATCATCCTCGAATTGTGTTAATTTGAAGGAATTGTACAATTGGTCCTTCCAAATGCCCGGTCTGACCTTTCAGTTCCATAGGGCAACAGTGGTAAAAACGGACTTAACTGATTAGAGTGTAACGTGAATTGCTAAGTATCAATTCCCACCCTGGTCAGAGTTTTTCTCTGTCCTCGTGTGGGCCCATTTCCATCAGTAGGGCCAACGCTCATGGTTCATATGGGGTAGATACTTAGCACTTCACATTACACTCTAATCAGTTAAGTCTGTTCAAATATAAGTGCTACACGGCCAACGTTTGCAAAAAACGTAATCCTTGTTTGTACTCGTACATGTTAATTGCCGTGACTCTTCAGTTCCCACGGCCTGCTCCCGTCTGACCCTTGTAGCTCAGTCGGTAGAGCAGCGGTGATCTAACCGGAAGGTCGTGGGTTCAATTCCCACCCTGGTCAGAGTTTTTCTCTGTCCTTGTGTGGGCCCATTTCAATCAGTAGACCTCATTAAGGCTAACGCTCACATGGTTCATATGGGGTAGATACTTAGCACTTCACATTACACTCTAATCAGTTAAGTCTGTTCAAATATAAGTGCTACACGGCCAACGTTTGCAAAAACGTAATCCTTACTTGTAGTGGTAAAAACGGCCTTGTTCCTTTGAATTTCACTTATGTAAAAGTAATTTTTGCCGGCAGAATTTATACAATAATGACATGTATTCCAAGTGATACGAGTTTACTTTGCGATCCAATGGGTCGTTTACTGGCATTTTCTTCCCTCACTTGTCATGTGCAAAATGAAACTAACATTCTCATACCTTCTCACTCACCTTTCCTCTATTTCCCCTTGTGTTGCGGTTCTCTTTCCGCCTTACACTAGTCTAATAACGTCGAGGACTCAGAACATTTGTTCACAGCGAAGAAGGAATTTACCGCTGCTATTCAAGCTATAATGCTTTTAACTTTTACAGACGCCAAAATTTAGTAATTAACTAACTCAAGTATCGTGTTGTGATGCATTTTTGCCGAAAAGTGACTTTTCAAGAAGTTTAAAAGTTGCCGATTGATTTTTGCCATGGTGAACAGCGTCTATCTTGGTAGACAGACTGCATTTGCATAGGTTTGTTACCAAAGATGGGACTATATAGTGTTTGTTTACAAAATATTTAGATTCTTATTTAATCAGTGTCATCCGGCATTATTCTTTTCCACCTCTTTTTGAAAGCGTGTTCATCAAATAAACATGCACTAGTCTTGTATTAGGAACTACGGGTTTACTATAAACCTGATTAATGAAGACTCGTTCAAACTTGAGTTAATACTATTTTCCCGGTATCCCACTGATACCGGAAACTGCGCCTTTTAATTTATAAACCCCTAAGGAAACGAGCGAAGTTTCAAAAACCGTGGCACATGGTAGAATCGAGTTTTACTTTCGGCGACGCTTCTTGCAACGTTACAATGAATTTTCAAGCATTGCGTAATCTGATGAAATATTATTATTATTATTATTATTATTATCATTATTACAGTATTGCTATATTTTAAATATTATATATCAAGTTGCGTATCCGTATATGTTATATCAAGAGCCCATGAGTAGGAGCTTGCCTCCCCCATACAAGCCCTATGAGTCAACCCTTGCCAGTATCTTTCTATTTTTAGAACGCCACGAGTTGTTTGGCACTGCACGCACTGTTTAAAATGGCCAACCAGAATAAAGTCATTGTCTAACAAAGACAAAAAAAGGAAAAACAATGAACGCAAATTGTGCGAATTTATGTAAATTGATGTAAATGTGAGTCTCCTGCTAAAGGGTTGGTTTTAAAAATAGAAAGATACGGGCAAAGGTTGACTCAAGGATATAATGCATATGGGCTCCTGGTTATATATTTTAGCTTTAAATGTAATTTCTCGAAGATATTAACTCTTAATTGTAGCTACTCTGAAATTCGAGATGAAATGAAGTTTATGTGGGTATGTATGTATGAATGTTACCTTTAGCAATGCGCGTGCGTACACTTTGTAATCCACGACTCCAGTGCGTACCACATGGAAGAAACAAATGACTTTTTTCAACAATATTAACGCGACCGAAATCTTTCATTAAACTGACAAGGGATAAACTGAGCTATAGGTAAGATAAGGGTCTGTTTCATGTGGTCTAAGGGCCGACATTTCTCTCCCTCACTGCTTACTGGGGGTAGGTATCTGAAAGACCACTTGCGTCACTAAAGCGACTAGCGGGTCCACGTCGGAATCCCAGGCTTAAAAGTCAGGTACAACGCTCTGGTGAGATGTTCAGAGGTACTGCTACTGAAGCCCCTTTTCCTCTCTTGTTCAAACATTTCGTTAGAGCATGCGTAAATTTTATGGCTCTCCGATATGTACCATTTCAGTTGCTTCTACAGGCATAAACGTAACGTAAGAACCGTGTCTAGTCTTCTCGCATAGGACACAGATAGATAATCCCGTCGTTTATTTAGAAAATTTAGCCTGACAGTCGAGGCTTGGAAGAATAAAGAAAAGGAAATTTGGACTCTGGCTTCCTAAGGAAGCACGAGGTATAAAGCGTTCGATAAAGCAAATGGTAAATTCAAGTAATAAAAGCTTTCCAAAATGTTAATCTTCGGCAGTCATCTGCGGAAGAAGACTGCGACTTTTTCATACATTTGTTTGTGCGATTTTATCGGCTACTTTACGTCACGTGGTGGACAGTTATCCCGCAATAACCCCCGTCTGCGCCGATATTTGTCCTGCGATCATTTCCGTCGAAAAGGAATCAAAGCCAGCAGAAAAAAAAGGCAGCAGGAAAGTTTCAACTTTTCATCTTTATTCTTTACATGAAAGAAAAACAAACTCGTTTTGTAAAGTCAAGTGATACTGACATTAACAAGCTGGTTTCAAGTCCTGTTGCGGAGAGTACAAAATAGTCAGCGAAATGTGTTCCCGGGGATGTGTTGTCAACGTCTTTGAAAGTGAAGAAAGTTGGGAGTACTACAAAGACTTTCAGTCCTGTGTAAACTGAGTCATCAGTTTTATGAAATAGATAATTAATACACAGTGTTTACTGACTGTTAAAAAAGCCCAACCGTTCTAGTCCAGCTTTAGCAACAGTCCACCCTCAACGTGAATCCTTCATGTGCTCCAGACTTTGCACATTCTGGGTTTTTCACGGTTGTAATTTCCTTATTAGCTTTCGCAGTGACAATTAAAATGATTTTGGTTTTTTTTCCTGAGACCGACAAGGCACTCTTTTTTTCTTGTCAGTTTTTGAACAATATGACTGCATAACTAAAAGAGCCATTTTTTTGGAACAATATTGTTAAAAGAAGACGAGAAGATTATTATCGACAAAAAAGAAATTGCCGAATTTTTCAACCACCACTTTGTTCACGTCGCTAATGGCGCTCCTCAGTTTTAAAAAAAGGATTATGGCAAGAACTTTTTCAACATTCTAGCATTAAATAAATCCGTGAGCGCTGAGACGAGTCTGACAGAAACTTTAAAAATTTTCAGCTGTTTTAAGCGATTGTGAAAACCGGCTTTCATATATACCTTGTCCCGACAAGGCAAATGTATAGAGCAAAATTCTAGGTGCTTCAAATCTTGCGCAGCATTTGATCGACTCATAGACTACATGTTATCAATGGACATCTTCTTAGCAATGTACTTAGTAGCTGAGAGACATCTCACTACGCTCTTCAAGGTAATGCCCTCATGCGAATTGCGCTATTCTACGCTCGCTTCATGACCTTCATCCAAATATAAGCCAAAGTTTGCTAAAAATGAGTGTATCCTTCGCTCGCCTTTCTTCTAACTTTTTATATCTTTGGGTAGGCTATAAGGAAAAGTTTTCATTTAGATCTGAAAAGCCTTAGTTTTAGCTTGCCGGATTCATTAAAACAATGAAGAGGCTGTTTGAATCAAAGATCTCCTCTTTGATTGGCTAAGAAGGCTACTCTCTCCTAGCATACAATTAAATATGATATTGAATAAATCTAGAAAACAGATATTATTCAGGTAATATCAAAGCATTTTATATTCAAACTCGAGGCTGAGTTCGTTGCCTTTCTACCTGAGAGTGTTCATTTCTCTTGTTATCACGTCGGGCTCTGAAGCTACCCAAAGCACAGTTACTGCTAAGATGGTATAACCATTTTTTTCTTAGTTCAGTACAAGTAAATTCCTCATATTCGGCCCTTTTGCCGGCATATTTTTGTATTTTTAGTTAAGAAACACAATATGGTTTGTGTAATAGTTTACATTAATGTAAGGTAGGAAGCAATTTAAATATATTTAAAGCGCATAAGGCAGCCATTCCTGTTAGTTTGACTTCATCCGAAGAGACTTGGTTTCAAAACATGCTGACGAGACTACCGAAAACAGGGGAAAGGCAGTAGGACAATTCTCGTGAAATGTTGCGGGAAATGATCCAGAGATTTCTTTTTGCAACGAAAAGTTCTGTGATCTTACGAGTTTCGCACGCAATACAATAAAATACGTCAGATTCATTTCTTTTCTATTTGTTTCATCGTACAGCGTGAGTGTATTTCTATTCATGTTGGACAAGCCGGATGTCAAATAGGTAATGCTTGCTGGGAACTTTACTGCTTGGAACATGGAATCCAACCCGATGGGCAGATGCCCAGCGACAAGACGCTTGGTTATGGCGATGACTCCTTCAACACATTTTTCAGTGAGACCGGATCGGGAAAACACGTTCCTCGAGCGATCTTTGTTGATCTGGAGCCAACAGTTATAGGTGTGTCAGCATAAACTTAAATGACAAATAAACAAGGATTCTTATATTTTTCAAGACCCACTTTATGTTTAAAATATTCTTTGAGATACTGTTTTTTATTGTACTAACTTTGTACAGAAATCGTTTTTAACTCCCTCAACAATTAAACGGTTTTTGACCATAGATGTATTTTAAGTCCCTTGATATATTCAGTTTTAACTGAAGTGAGGAATATAATTTGTTGTAATTAAGATTTACCGATCTCAGAGCTGTTTACTTTCGAGATAGGTATCCGTAGAAACCAAAGCGTTGAAAGAAGCATTTACTTTATGTGAATATTTGCAGTGCTGATACGAATAAGTAATTTAAGATGTTTCAATTCAGTTCGGTTCACTGTTCTGTTTAAAACTAATCAGAATTTCTATATATTGTCTTTTTGATGACACCGCCTAGCCTGCGAGAGGGGGAGAGAAACGACCGCCGGAAATACGTCTGCGGTCGCAGGCTAGACACCGCCCGGGTTGTGAGTCAAACCACTATCGTAATCAGTGCCTTGCTAATTATGCCCTTCTCAAAGCTCTGCGGGTCGAGATTGGAGTCCATGCTTAATCATAAAACCGAATAAGCGGGACATCCAGTAACACCCTCGCTTGGCATAGCTTCATATGCATAATAGAAATGACCATGCTGCAATAGAGCGGTTTTCAATTGAGTATCGAAAGTAATTAGCGAATTACTTTGGTTTTGCATCTACTTCACTCAGTGATTGGTTCAAAGTTCTCGCGCCAGTTTTTCAACCAATCAGAAGTGAAACCAAAACCAATCGTGGCTCGCGCGTGCACATTTTCCCGCGCTTTGTGTCGGCTACGTGTACTTACTTCGAGTTTTGATTAGTTTACTGGATTGTCTCAGTCCTTTTTGATTGGCCAAAGTAATTACTTTGGTTTTGGTTTTACGACAATCATTTGAAAACCGCTCTAACACCAATTCCTTCAGTGCAATATGCTAATTGATGTAATTAAATATGTGTCATTGCAGATGAGGTCCGGACAGGGACGTATCGTCAATTGTTTCACCCTGAACAACTTGTTACTGGCAAAGAAGACGCTGCTAACAATTATGCTCGCGGGCACTACACTGTCGGCAAAGAGCACATTGACTTAGTCCTAGATAAAACACGGAAAATGGTCAGTCTACTTTTTACTCTAGAGGCGTATCACATTCGATAAACATAACAATAATAGCCCGAGTCCTGGATTATGGACCTCTAAGCCAAATGAGATCTGTAAATTCAAAGCTATGGGGTTTGTGGTCTCTTCTATCTAAAATGACTTTTGGCAATCACAGGTTGCTAAAAGGTATGAAAGCGACATTTACGTGTGACTACTGACTACGAAGACGAGTTGGACTACCAGTGCGAGTTTCCAATGCCAAACTGGTAGCGTTCACATAACTACATTCCCCTCGCTTTTTATCTCCTGTTAATAAGTTTGGAAGCTCGTTCACCTTCTCCTGGCATATTGTACCCGCAGCCAAATCCGAAAGTCCGTAATGAGCCAAGGGGTACTCAGAGCAAGTCAGTTCATTAGTATCTTGCGCATCATAATTAGGTTTGAGAAGAGCACTGAGCAAAAAATTGAGTGGCGTTAAATCCCAACTATACTACTTTATCGAGCGAATTTGAACTTGAACTCATTAATTCACTCTGCCGAACTTCTTAAGCCATTGACGAGTAAAATCTTCTGGCTTAGAAAGAGTAAAATCTATTAAGTTTAACTCCTAGAAATCATTGTGTTAATTCGCTTTTGACAAGGTCACGCTCGAAACGTCTGCAACCAATCGCACGACCGGTGGCTCAGTTGGTTGAGCACCGGGCTGTCATGCGGGAGGTCGTGAGTTCGACTCCGGCCGGACTAACACTGAGGGTCGTTAAATAACTGAGGAAAAAGTGCTGCCTTTGTAATTACATCCGCAAATGGTTAGACTTACAAGTCTTCTCGGATAAGGACGATAAGCCGGAGGTCCCGTCTCACAAACAACTTCCATGTTCATTAGATCCCTGTGGGACATAAAGAACCCACACACTATTCGAGAAGAGTAGGTGGCTGTCCTCTGTGTGTATATGGGTGGGTGGGTATAGCAGGTCCACATCAGCTGACTAGCTGCCAAAACTTCAACCTGCTTAAACAAATAAATAACAAACAAACAAACAAGGAAAGAGAGTGGAAGTGACAATTGACTCGAATGACTAAAAGAAAAGGAAATGCGAAACATTTTTATGCACTTTAATGAAGCCGTTTCTTGTCATCTGCAGGCTGACCAATGCACTGGTCTTCAAGGATTTCTAATCTTCCACTCCTTTGGGGGTGGTACAGGGTCAGGTTTTACCTCTTTGCTAATGGAACGCCTCTCAGTTGACTACGGCAAGAAATCCAAGCTACAGTTTGCGATCTACCCGGCTCCTCAGGTGTCCACGGCCGTAGTGGAACCTTACAACTCTATACTTACCACCCACACCACCCTGGAGCATTCCGACTGCGCCTTTATGGTTGATAACGAAGCTATTTACGACATTTGCCGCCGGAACCTCGACATAGAGCGACCGACGTACACCAATCTGAATCGCCTGATTGGCCAGATTGTGTCCTCCATCACTGCTTCGCTTCGTTTCGACGGCGCTTTGAATGTGGATTTGACTGAATTTCAGGTTGGTTAGCCTTTTTCGTTTTTTTTTTTTGCAGGCGTTAGCAATCAAACTGCCAAAAGAAGCCAAACCATGCTGGGACCTCGGGACCTCCATACAATTAATGAAGAAAGGAGCAACCTTAAGCGCAACCCTTGCCCTCGTGAAATTTATAACGTCTCTACTCCATCTATCTATTCACAGGGTTTTTTTTGCAAGCATCTGCGCTTGCATCCTTTGGACAGGCATTAAATCGTCCCACGTATTTTTTTCCCAGCTTTCTCACTGACTTATATTAAAAACTGCAAGGGTGATGCTATGCTTTCAAAATATTTCATGTAATTTTAGACCAACCTGGTGCCGTATCCACGTATTCACTTCCCATTAGCTACTTATGCTCCTGTTATCTCCGCCGAGAAAGCTTACCACGAGCAGCTGAGCGTAGCTGAAATCACCAACGCCTGTTTTGAGCCAGCCAATCAGATGGTGAAATGTGATCCACGTCATGGCAAATACATGGCGTGCTGTCTGCTGTTCCGAGGGGATGTGGTACCCAAGGATGTGAATGCTGCTATTGCCTGCATCAAGACTAAACGGACAATACAGTTCGTCGATTGGTGTCCAACAGGATTCAAGGTAACGAGGGAGTTCCGAAAAGGCAATAATAAAGTTAGCAAATGCAAGTTGAAAAAATAGTTATTTGGGACTATTACTAATTGTCCTCTTGTAGCGTAGCCAATTAAAATGCAGGATTTGCATTAGTCACTAGTTGGGTGATACTAACGATCTTTATGGATTACCATGTTAACATGGAGATTAATTTTTAGCGAGATTCTGCACGTATACCAATAACCTAACCCAGCGTACAAATGACAGGGCATGTTTGATTCTTTTCTTTTTGATAGGTTGGAATTAATTACCAGCCTCCCACTGTGGTTCCCGGTGGTGACCTGGCCAAGGTGCAACGCGCGGTGTGTATGCTGAGTAACACCACAGCTATCGCAGAGGCCTGGGCCCGTTTGGATCACAAGTTTGATTTGATGTATGCCAAGCGCGCATTTGTTCACTGGTACGTGGGGGAGGGGATGGAAGAAGGAGAGTTTTCTGAGGCTCGTGAAGATTTAGCCGCGCTGGAGAAGGATTACGAGGAAGTTGGTGTAGATTCTCTTGATGAAACAGAAGCAGAGGAAGAATACTAGGCATTTAATTTTTTTTTAATAAGGGACTCCACGAGACTGAGATTTGCTGACTGTTATGTTTTGTTCAATGCTTACGAACTTTCTACGGCATCTGAATGGAAGTGAGAGTTTTACCTTTTATTCCTCTCGAAAAGGTTGACTAGTCTTGTGTAGTGGTTCATCAAGGGGAAAGTTCGAAATTGAACATCATGGCGATTTACTCTATCGCCCTTGATGAAGAGCTGATTGAGGCACTAGGGTATAAATTATGGGATGAATTTTTCGTCTA
>NC_090883.1:41847876-41857876 GCF_036669925.1 Montipora capricornis
AAAGGGTCTTCTTTGCGCTTCAACGTTAACCAGTTAAGTCCAAGTCAAGACGAAGAAGAAGGAATAGACGATCATAGCCCAAGAATGGATTTTGCCGATTCTCAAGCACCACCTGCTAGCGATGAATCCAGGACAATTGGTTATGCTACACACGATGCGATTCCCATGACAGTGTTTTACAGAAATGAGAATTCCGCGTCAAATTCGGCGAAGAAGTCCCGACCAACTCTCAAAGAGTTGAGAAGAGGGTTCGAGGAAGACCACGAGCAACAGGTATGGAAAATCTTGCGAAAATGTTTAATTACAGAATATGTGCATTCGTTTTTCTTCATTCAAAGTCGTATCGATTTCGCGCGCGACGAAGTTAAATTAATTCTTATTTTATCTCCTTTATTTACCTCCAAGCTTATGGCAAAAATGAGCAGGTGTCGAGTTTTGTACAGCGTAAATTCTCAACCGGAAATTCTAGTGTTTGTTTTAGCAGACACGGAACATTTAAAAACCAACAAACGCTCGAGGGATATGACCATTTTCATTTATGTCAAATACAAATGGCTTTTTGCATCGAGTCCGTACAATTTACCCACTCGCCGGTTACGAAGCTGTTATCAGACAGTTACTGTTTATTATAGTTTATAGATAACATCTTGCATCGTAGGCGTTTATAATGATTCATAGTCCAGTTTTATGCTCACGTTGGCTAGATTTTTGAATATTTTTTACAATTTCTCTGACACTGAAATAAAATTTGACGGACGAAAATTACCACTAGCCCATGTTCTCTGTAAATCACCAATTCCATGTTTCCTTTCAGCCTCCTTGTTTCGGGGATTTCTATTTAGGGTGTTTTAATCATCCACGAGACCGAATCACGAGTTTCCTTTGGCCTTCAATGAACATTGTAATACCTAGTTTGGTTATTTCTTTTCAAGTTTTAATCCTTCCAGATTTTTGCGATAATTTGTTATATTCGTAAAAAAATTCAGTCAACGTAGCATGTTTTTATAATTGATAATGATTTTGGGGTCCAGGGATGGCGGAGTGGTGAGATCACTCGCCTCCCACCAATGTTGCCCGGGTTCGATTCCCAGACTTGGCGTCATATGTGGGTTGAGTTTGTTGGTTCTCCTCTCTGCACCGAGAGGTTTTCTCCTGGTACTCCGGTTTCTTCTCTCCTCAAAAACCAACATTTGACTTGATTTGCATTAATTGGTAATTTCATTTTACATGCAGTGTCCCCAACTAGTGCTTAAGCACTAGAACGACTAGACACTTAAATAAAGAACTCCCTTCCTTCCCTTTGATACAGTCGAAATTTGAAGAGTAATAATTACATGTAAATGGAAAATTGGTATTTTAAAGTTGCGCGGATGTGAGAGAATGATTAATCTCATCTGGGGTTCGAATTTTTGCGAGTTCCCGTTGGGTTCAATTGTAATATCTTTAATTTAATATGTGTTCATCATTCTCTCACATTCGCTCACTTTGGTGGTTGGTTGGCCGCATTGTTCACACTGTCAGAAATACAGGCAACTGTATTTCAATGATGCTCTCAATGTGACTGTGTGATGCAGTTATGAGCTATGCTGTCAGTCGCTATTTGACTCTGTGGCTGCGTGATGCAGCTCGAGTCAAATACCCACATTTCACCCTTGCTCACCATAGAGTCTCCAGTAGCTCAGTGGTTAGAGCATCCATACTAGATCATGGAGGGTCATGGGTTCGAATCCCATCTGGGGCTCGCAAATTTCTGAGTTCTCAGTGGGTTCAATTGTAATACCTTTCATTTAATATGTGTTAATGATTCTCTCACATTCCATCTGAAATAATTATTTAGAAATACGACTTCCGTCGTTTTTGTACCTACCCTGCGAAGGTTGTACTGGCCGGGTTGCAAAATGAGTTATAAATATATGTAAGAGGACGTAAAAGAAACATTTTGCCTCAATTCGATGGCCCTTTCAAATGCAAGATGCGGTATTTTCTTCTTCTTTTTTTTCAATTAGATTTGGACTAATTAGTTATAAAATACGCGAATCATGCATGATGGGAATTCAATGTTCCAAGTGGCACAGCCCTTTCGCGACCACACCAACTGCACAGACTACCGCAGTCTTCCTGTATTATTGTAACTGGTAGTCTTATGTATCAGTAGTTATCAGGTCGATATACAACTTGACTTTGGAATCTTTTCAAACCTTCCTTTACAGCTAATGGTCTACTTTAACTTTGTGGTGATTCTTTTTTAATAAACACACCAGTCTCTCAAAATATCACTAATGTCGATGTTCTTTAACTGCTTGTGCAAACAAAAAAAACATTTGACATAGTGTGTTGATCAGCCGTTATTTCAAGCCCCGAATTACAATACAATACATACTTAATTGACCGCTCCCCACAGGGGCTTTTCAGGGCCAATGAAATACAGCGAAACGACGGAACAGAACAACAACAACAACTGTTAAGAATCCCAACTGGCCGGAGGCAAACCAGTTGGCTATTTACAAGTGCAGCTGGGAAGTTGAACCAGGGACTACCAGGAACAAATTCAACAAGTGGTCAGAGCAGGCCTTGAACCCGGGATCTCCGGATCTCAAGGCAAGCGCCCTAACCACTGGGCCACACTGCCTCCTGCCAACACTGGGATTAGAGTTGCATACAGTTATGTCTCGCACTGGTGGCTCAGTTGGTTGACCAGGCTGCTAGACATCCACAACTTTGGATGGCACTCTTCAAACCGCATGCATCATGAAGTTTCTCTGTATCTGCCCTGTATCTAGGCAAGGAGTGCAATTTTCAGCCTAACACTTGCACTAGATACAATAGCTAAATCTCCATATGGACACCATATTAATCAAATTTGAGCCAAATAATCCAGTGTAAAACACACATACCATTCACACCTCAATATGTTTAGATTCCTGAAGCCTTGCTGACTTCCTTGAAATGAACTTAGGAAAGAACATTTCAGTGAGTTAGATAAGCAACCTAATAACATGGGTGACAGGTTAGCGTTATTTTAGGTCAGGGTTGGTCAATTTTATTCTGATTCTATAGCTCGGTATAGCTCGGTTCATTTGTGCATGTTTTGCATGTTTTTCAGTGCCTTCAACGTTCATTTCCACTAGCCTTTGATCACAGTCCACAGAGGGTGGACACACACCTTTGTCTTATATTGCTAGGGGCCAGATAGCATAAGTGTCAAAATTTGATCAAGTTTTACCGTAGAGAGCAAGTACTGAAACTTTGCTTTTGAGAAAAAGGTAATGCATTTATTTGGTTTGTTTGTTTTTGTACAATGTAGCCCCTAGCAGAACCAGACAATGTGGACAATGTTGAAAACGGCCATCTTAGTAGCGATGAGGTTGTCATTCGTACCAAGAAAGAGAAGAAAGCCAAGGTCGCACCCAAGTTTGGTTGGATTAAGGGAGTTATGTTACGATGCCTGCTCAATATCTGGGGGGTTATGTTGTACCTTCGACTCACCTGGGTGGCAGGACAGGCAGGAATTGGATGGTCAACAGTCATCATCATTCTCTCTGCGGTGGTTACTTGGTTAACCACGTTGTCCATGTCTGCTGTTTGCACAAATGGTGAAGTGAAAGGAGGTAATTTTTTAAAGAATGTTTGCTTTTAAAGGGGGATAATTCTCTTTGAAATTTATACTGCAGCCAGGACTTCAAGTATGCAGTAAGCACACTGAAATTTTAAGCTCTTGAGTAAATGATGTCACTTTTCCCCAGATCGAACCATCTGAGGTTCAGTCAATCGTTTTTGAATGTGAGTAATGGTGGACCATGAAATCCAAAATGATAAAAATCAAAGCTCAAAATTTTGCCAGACAGAGTGTTGAGCAACACACTTTCGAAATCTGAATAACAAAAAGGAATTGATTTTTTGATCATAGTACCACTATGATGTGACAGCTCATGTAAGGGAGCCCATTATCGATTGTTTGGTGGTAGGGTACACCGTTGTAAATTCAGTTCTGAATCTTTTTTCTTCAGTCAATGATTTCTTGTGCTTGCTGAAGATTTCATTTTACGTGTGCTTTTTATAAACTTTGTGATTCCCACTTTCCTGTTTTCTTCAGTCTGTAGCTTACTATTAGCTTTAATTATGCTTGAAGTGTTTTTTTATTTGAGAAAAACATGAGGTAGCTAAGTTGATGTGATAGATAGGAATTAAACATGAAAGCCTTTTGACTTGGAGGTTAATTACTGCTTTGTCCCCTGGGCCACTTAGACTATTGTTATTCATTACCTGCGCAGGCTGATTTACAGGTAACCAGAAATGAGTTACATGAGTTCAGTTTTACATCACATCCAGTTAAATTATGTGCATCAGAAAAGCCATCAGTTGAGATCACTTGAGACAGAAATCGACCAAAGTAAAAAAAAAAGCTTGGTGTATGTTAATTTTGTTATCCATCACCCAAGCATATTTAATAGCAGTAGTAGTATGGTTAACAACTATTCACTGAAGTGGAGGTGGCTAGTGGTTACTGAGCCACAAAGTGGGGAGGTAAAATCCACCACTAGCCACTGACACTGAGGTAAATAGTTGTTTTAGTATATACTAAAACAGTGAGATACAGTAATAAATTATAGCGCAAAGAAATTATTTTAATTTATTCCTGCAATGGTTACAATATTTTTGATATTTTTTGTGTGTGTGTGTGTGTGTGTTTCATATTATATACTCAACAAAGTATCACGTTTCTGATTGGGCAATGACCAATTCATAAATATGTTATGGAGTGCAAGAAGAGGTTATACACCTCATTCCAAAATGGCCCCATTTTGGCCTCGTTCAAGGTTAAATGTTCTTATGAATTTTATGTTTGATAGCGAGGTCAAAAGGGCCAATTTGCAAGGAAACAAAAGAATGCTAAAATGGCGGCCAATTTGGAATAAGGTGTTTAAGTGCAATATTGGAAGTTGCTTTGGAAACAAAGCGATGGAGTGATTTTGTTGAGATTATAATATGTAAAAAAATGGTATGAACTTGCTCGCGCATTTCGCGATTTATGGTTACTCGTTTTTTTTTTTTAAGTTCTCAAATTGCGTTCACCTACGGCTTGTGCAATAATTTTGAGAACTTGCAAAACAACACTCATGCCCATAAATCACGAAAAGCACTTGTGTTCATACGATTTCCTATACGAACAGGCCATTTCTGAGTTCATGTTTGCCCCCTATTCAGAGTGAGTCTAAGTGCAAAGTCTTTGTCATCATGGCAATTGGTTCTACTTTACATATGAATTTTCACAAGACAAACTTCACACCTAGACTCGCTTTGAAGAGGAGGCAGACATGAACTCAGAAATGGCCAATTCATTCCACGTAGAACGACGTTATTCTTTCCTCTGGCTCAGTTACCTGTATGTTAAGTGTGAAATTTATTTATCAGTATATTTTTCCATTTCCTTGAGAAGAAAATAATACTTTCTCTCAATAGGTGGTGCTTATTATTTGATATCTCGCAGTCTTGGGCCAGAATTTGGTGGCTCCATTGGCCTAATCTTCTCAGTGGCCAATGCTGTAGCTGTTGCTTTGTATGTGGTTGGATTTGCCGAGACTGTCAAAGATTTGATCAAAGAACATGGTGGGGATGTGGATGTCATTGGGGAACTCAACATAATTCGCATTGTTGGTATTGGAACAGTTATACTGTTACTGTGCGTAACTCTAATTGGCTTGGAGTGGGTGGTGCGCACTCAGATGTTCCTTCTTTGCATCCTGGTGGTGTCCATCGTTGACGTCATAGTTGGTGCAGGGATTGGTCCGTTAAATGAACGAAGCGAAGCAAGAGGTTTTGTGGGCTTGAGTACCAGTCTCTTCAAGGAGAACTTCGGGCCAGCCTACAGAGATGGTGAAAATTTTTTCTCCGTGTTTGCTGTGTTTTTCCCAGCTGCAACTGGGATTCTGGCTGGTGTCAACATCTCTGGAGACCTCAAAGATGCTCAGAAAGGCATTCCCAAGGGGACACTGTGGGCTATTGTGCTCAGCACGATAGTGTATGTTGCACTTGACTGGTTAGCTGCTGCTTCAGTGTTGCGAGATGCATCTGGATTGATCGCTGTGGCTGTAAATGAAAGCATTGGGAATGCCACAAGTAGCTCGATGCAACACTGCACTGTTGACAACACTTGTCAATTTGGGTTGATGAATGACTTCCAGGTGAGATATTGGTGTATGGTTTGTCTTGGCAGGGCGCATAATACTCCTGTAGTTTTAAAAACTTACATTAAATTCTTAGAATTGCCTTGAAGTTTCACCAGTCCCCCACCTAATGTACATAGACCGTAATCATAAATGGCGGCCAAGAAATTATTATTTTGTCTTTATGCTAATCATCCTCACTAGCCTCACTTTGGCGAAAAATTTTTTTTGAATTTTGTTCACGCTAACGAGGCTTGTCAGAATGATTAGCATAAAGACAAAAGAATAATTACTTCACCGCCATTTCTGAATATGTTCTATGAGTGAGATGCTTCTCACATGCATTGAAAATTAATTTAATTATTTGCCACAGGTTCTCATTTAAGCAGAGCAAAGGAAAGAGCTAATAAGGGGTCGGAAAAAAACAAGTGCAAAGCTGGGGAGATTCCACCTGGTTTAACACTTCATCACATAGCTACTCAGACTAGATTTATTTCCCTCTTGTCTTTTGCCCTTTTCTTTTCACTGGAAAAGGTGCTGCCATCCACAAACATCTACATCTACATGTCCCAGCACTCGGCAAAGTCCCTTTTTGACTTATGGCTGTTTCTGCTTTAATAGGTGACCTTATACACCATTAGCCTTCTTTAGTGTCCCACAGGTGAGATTGGGCCTACAGCTTATAGTCCTTATCTAAGACAGGCCTTCTGATATTACGCGATGGTGCGATTTCGCACAATCGACCTCAAATCGCATCCGATCGCACAATTCACGAAAAATCGCATAATTCACAAAAGGACGCACAAAATTCATAAACTGAAACATAAATCAAGACGTTTCTTAGAAATTCCTGCATAAATACGCCATTTTAAAGATGATTTATCTTGGAAAAAGGCTAAAAAACCTTTGTCACCTTCGATTTCGTAAACATTCGAAGTTCAAGGCTTTATTTTTCATGTCGGGGACTTGGTACGAGTCTCCTTCTATTGGTGCAACACAAACACGCCCTTATATACACACCACTGAAATGACACAGTTGCCTTCTCTTATAGAGGAGATTTGTGAAAAATAAGCGAAGTTGTAAGTTTTTCGGCAAAATGTAGTTTCTTTCGTTGAAAACTGATAAAAACTTACTCAAGGATAAGTTTGTTGTGAAAACGCTCGCTTTTTCTTCGACGAAGAAGGAACTTCCCACATTCCGCCCAATCTGACAGTTCACGATCGAGCAAGAAAGTACCTCACAGGTACGCTCCACGTTTGACGATGGACTGATGTTTTCTCGTCGTGCAAATCTTTTATACGAGAGAAAATAAGCCACGGCTTACTCTGGCCACGGTGTACAAAATACGCAAAAGGAACTATTTATACGAATATATATTCCCAGGTCAATATAAGCCGCGGCTTGAAAAAGATGTGAACGTAGATTTTGTACCATTTATACGGGGTGAACATTCGAGTCTTACGTAAGCCGCGGCCAGAGAAAGCCGCGGCTTATTTTCTCTCGTATAAATGGGATATGGCCCTATTGTGATTGACCGTCTTCGAAAGTTCGTGGTTGACAAGCACCTTGATCATTCATTTGGCATGTTAGCTGTGTCCTTTCAACTTTTAACGTGGTGCACCGGTAGTGCCGGTAATGTCCATCGAGATACATAATTACTGTTCCTTTGTGTTCAAAATGTCTTTAGGGCAGCAAAAAAGTGTTTTACTTAACCTGAAACCTTATAAAACAAGCTCAAAATTGCTGCGAAAAAAATCGCATAATTTACATCATTTTTATCGCATAATTAGCCTTTCTAATCGCACAATCTGCCCTGAAAAAATCGCTTTATTTGCATTTTTGAATCGCACCCTGTCAGAAGGCCTGCCAAGAAGACTTCAAAGTCTAACCATTTGCAGATGAAATTACAAAGGCAGCACTTTATCCTCCGTTATTTTAAGATCCTGAGTGTTGATCCGGCCGGGGTTCAAACCCACAACCTCCTACTAATATTGACGAGAGAGTTTTCAGTGGTGACTCGTGGATGCTCAAAATACCATCCCTTTGCCTTTTCACTCTGTTAACCAATCCTCCGGATGACTCAAATCATTTGGCATCAGAGTAAACTGGCTGATGGGAAAGGTTAATCATATGAAGATATGTTATCTGGATATTGTTCTGTACCCTAATTGTGCGTCATGTTTCTTTTTTGATCAGGTAATGGAGAAGGTCGCAGCCTGGGGTCCAATTGTTACTGGTGGAATCTTTGCAGCAACACTATCTTCTGCCTTGGCCAGTTTAGTTGGAGCACCAAAGACCTTTCAAGCACTTTGCAAAGACAATCTCTTTCCAGGAATCAGTTATTTTGGTGTTGGAGTAAGTAATCTTTTTGTACAAAAATTGGCTGATAATAAACCTGGAATGCAGGACAGCTGCATCTGGGAGATTTGTATCCAAAGTCAAACCTATATAAAGCAGAATTGAGTCAAGGCCTTGAAATATGAAAAGTGTAAAATGAAGATTTAATGTTCAGTGATACTTATAAATTCAAACATTATTATTTTGTCTTCTTTGTGATGTGTAGGCCATATCATCATTTATTTGCTTGTAACATCACTTACCCTCCCCTGTAAGTCAGTTTATGTAGTGAAATTGTGACTGGAAATAGATCATGCAAGGTTGCTGCCTAATGGTCGCCCGGTCGCCTGGCGCGCCTTGTTTGTTGGCGCGGGCGACCAAATTTCTGGACAAGTAGCCCGAACGGGCGCCCTGATTCATCCTCACTTTCTTGTAAATATGATCCCAGCTGGAATTAATTAATTCTGGGCTCTTGAAAAAATGACTTTGGCTACTAACTTGTGATGTTGGAAGCCCGAAGGGCTCCCCTAAAATTTCCTTAGGCAGCAGCCTTGTCATGAAATCTGATTTAGGCGATATAGAAAACTCAAATTCTGCAACAAAACCCTTAAAACGTAACCCCACAGAGAAAAAAATATAGAATGGTGCTGGCAGCGATCTGCAAAAAATGATGATATGCAAGAATTTACGTAATGAGTTAACAATGGAACACTTTAACAGGAAATTTAAGGGTACAACGGATCTGAAAACTGGGTTCTTATTAAAGAAATGAAACAAAGACAGTTATTTAGCAGTCACTAGTGAGGTTTTACTTCCATGGTCGCTATGTCCTCTGGAATGGATATTCTAATCAATACACAAACTTGTTTGTCTGAGGTAATGTAGTTTTTAAGGAGTGCTTCTTTCTTTTCTTTTATGAGATAACTATGTTGTAATGTCCATTCAACTTTCCAAACGTTCGCAAAGGAAAAGATAGTTCTGTTTCAATGCTACTAGATTTACTTTGCAACCAGGAGAGGTGGATAGTCATGCATAGTTTGATGTTATTTTAGCATTGTCTAACAGTTGCTTTTCATCCTCCAAATGTTTGAAGGCACAAGTATGGCTAGACAAAGTTGATTTGACTATGACTGAGCAAGTGTGATCTGATCTGTTCTCCTGTACCTTTCTTTGATCTCAGGTTGGACCAGGTGATGAGCCACGCAGAGGTTATATCCTTACGTTCTTAATTGCTGGTTCTTTTGTCGCCATTGGAGAGCTCAACATAATTGCCCCAGTCATCTCAAACTTCTTTTTAATGTCTTATGCCCTCATCAACTATGCCGTGTTTGCAGCTTCACTTGGCAAGTCCCCAGGATGGAGGCCCTCTTTCAAGTACTACAACATGTGGGTGTCCTTAGTAGGGGCTATGGTGTGTGTTGTGATTATGTTCCTTATCAACTGGTGGGCAGCTCTGGTCACTATTGTCATCATCATTGCATTGTACAAGTATGTGGAC
>NC_090883.1:41862876-41880376 GCF_036669925.1 Montipora capricornis
CAGAGCAGAAGGATCTGGAAAAGGACCGTAAAACCATGCATAACATTCGCCTGGGCGAGCTCATCCGGGAACATTCAAATGATGCTAAACTAATTGTCCTCACGCTTCCGGTACCAAAAATAGAGATGACGTCCCCTCTGTTGTACATGAGCTGGCTGGAAGTGTTGTCAGCGGCTTCACCCCCTGTGCTGTTGGTCCGCGGAAATCAACAGAGCGTATTAACCTTTTACAGTTAGTACAATCGTTGGTAATACATCCTTCGATACCTTGTTAAGGTTTTGATAATTTTTTAATGCCCCATTTTTCAATTTTTTCATTAGTACGCCAAATCTAGAAACAGTGGTTCAAATTTCACACTGGTTCAAATTTGAGCTCACCAAATTATTAATCAGGCGACTAGGGTAGTTTTCAGTTGTGTAGAGCGAGTTTCAATTGAGCGTCGTAAAACCAAAACCAAAGTAATTACTTTGGCCAATCAAAAAGGACGGAGACGAATTTGATTACACGTAGCCGACACAAAGCGCGGGAAAATGCGCACGCGCTAGCCACGATTGGTTTTGCTTTCACTTCTGATTGGTTGAAAAAGTGGCGCGAGAACTTTGAACCAGTCACTGAGTGAAGTAATTATAAACCAAAGCAATTCGCTAATTACTTTCGACACTCAATTGAAAACCGCTCCATCAAGAGACGTTTAGGAGAAAACAACACCGTACGGAAAAAAGTGGGTGAGGGACGGGCTATAGTTTCCCCAACCCCTCCCTCTCCGTGGCCCCTGTGAGGCTGTTCTAACTCTAAGATGGCATTGATGGCAAGAGAACTGAAAAGGGCCTGAAGTCTTGTAGCAATTTGAACCACTGATAATTATTTAGTGATTAAGTATGACCATAGAAAGGGACCTTACTTTTTTTGCAAGTCGTGGGATGCGGTCTCTTATCATAGGTGGATGATAAAAAACTAGGAGTTTGTTAGAGCAGTTTTCAAATGACTGCCGAAACTAATTACGCGATTGAAGTTGCTACGCTTGGTGATTGGTTTAAAAATCTCGGGCGAGTTTATCAACCAATGAGGAGGAAAACCAAAACCAACAGCTACTTGCACGCACGATTTTCCCGCGCTTTGAGCAAGTTACACGCAACTGCTACGAATTTGTATTGGTTCATTGCGCTGTTTGTACCTGCTGTGATTGGTCGAAGTAATTGAAAATCGCCCTATAGTACAGATTGTTGTGTGATTGGTCTAGACATTGAAGTTAAAGGGGATTTAGCCAAAACTGGCAACCAAATCAATCAAAACTTGAAACATTAAAGGAAGGTTTGAATAAAACAGCAAATCTAAAAAGAGGCAGGAATGGGCAAAATTGGAGATTAAAATGAATTGTGATTGGGGTTTTTGAAAACTCTTCAGCCTGACAGTTTTTCAAAGGTGATCTCTGTTGTTTCTAACATTAATTATGTCTGCTCGACAGACAGTTTTTCCTCACGAAGTAATTGGTTTGTGCTGTTAAAAAGTAATTTCTGAGTTACCGTTAAGTTGTATGGCAAGAAGGGGCGAGCGAATGGTAAAACGAAACAAAATGAAGTGAACTGCCGTGACACAGTCCCTTTAAACGATTCTTCATTTTTCTCCTTTGTCGACGAGAAAAAAATAATTTTCACCCACATTTGAAATCTCGGTTCTCTGGAACGCACAGAATTTTTTACATTACTATAACATTAACTTTATTGAATGTTAAGTATTTAATATATGTATGCCTATCGATAATTGTAATTTTGTCTTGCAAGATATAAATGGGTTTACCTCTTTGTAAAAATGCAAGATAACTGAATTATTAACAGTAACGGCACGTTTCTGGCCCTCAATTTAAATTCAAACTTTGTAATTTTGGATCCTGAAAAACAGGTTATTTACTGCGCCTTTCAATAACATGCGGACTCTTAAAAGTCGGAAGCTGGGAGGAGCCGCCGAACATTTGATTGACGGTAGCGAAAAACGCATTTGTCGGTTGACCTTTGAATTTAAGAGTCCGCATGTTATTGAAAGGCGCAGTAAATTGTATTGAAATTTTAAAAGGACTGGAGACAATTCGAAGTAATATGAAACGAAATGACTCTTAATAAAAAAATACAGTGGATAGTTCATCATCGTAATTTTTGTTAACATGGAGTTTTCTACTGTCGGCTTAGTTTTTTAATCAACGTCAAGAACAGGTGCAACGTTTAATGTTATCATAGTAGAGGACAGACCCCATTTGTTCAAAGGCCGTTTAACTTTATCCGATGGATACGCCACTATCCAGAGTGTTAAGTATATTCCATGTTAAACTATCACGGTTAGCCAAGATTTTCGTGCATGCCTTTACTTAGATGTGCTTAGAGTGGGCATATTCGCGGTTATACGCGAGCAAATACTGAAATCTTTGCACAGATTGAGACTGTAAGATGATGCGGACTTATCCACTGGATAAAGTTATGTAGCCTTTGAACTACCGGGGCCAGAATTACAATAGATATGCCCTAGAGTGATTTTCATAGAATCTCGGAAGATATTTAACAATTATTCCTTGAGCCCGCCTTGGATACGAGATGGTAAATAGCCAACAAGGCGCGTAGCGCCGAGTTTGCTGTTATCAACGTATCCAACAAGTCCGAATGAAATAATAATTTCATTAAATTCTCAACCTTCGTTTTTGCTAAATTATATTTAAGTTTAAGAAACACCGGAAAGTGAATTTATGCTGAGCTACATCTGCCGCATTCATTTCCATATAAGGCCAAATGCAGGTATAATAGCTGGTAACCAAGATCCCGTGAACCAATGGGAAAGCTAGAATTGCATTATCCAAGGTTGAGAATTTAAGAACATGGATTATTCATGTTTACTTTCACATTTTGTTGTGATTTCCTCGGTTAATCTATGCCCTAGTTTATTTTGGTGTTACTGTTTTCATCAATCGGTGATAACCATTCCTCACCTGAAAGTGAAACAGATTTTACCCTGGCTAACCTCAGACGATTTTAGCGCCCTCAATGGTCTGGCTAACACCAGACGGTTAGGGGCGCTTTTGTAGGTGTGGATGAGTTTAGCCCGAGTTTTACTAGAGTTTTCCGCCGTTTTCCTTAAATTGGCATCTTTCAAAAAGTTTCCCTTGCCAATTGCATCCGTTCCTTGGTTTTAATTGGTCAGTTTGAGATGTTTGCTTTGTGTACTGGTCTTCGAAGGGTCACTCTACGGCAGCCTTTATTGTTCTTACACTGCGAACAGTACCACAGTATAATGTTTACGTAGTATTTTTCAGTAATAATTTTGAGATGGTTGAAATTTTGAAAGAAACAATTTCCTTAATTAAACATTAGCGTTGCATATATTTTTTCTTCGTATAAACTGGCCGCGAAAATGCATTTTTTTTTTTCGGCGAGACAGGATTGAGTTCCATTCCCACCCATCCTACTTTCACACCTCCAACTTGCCCTTGAAGAATAACCGTAGGACAACAATTTTATGCAAACCATTAGGATTTGGGTGAAAATGGGCGACAAACATTTTAGCATGTGGAAAACTGAGACGGTCATTTTGGAACTTGAGTTTGGCCGTTCTTTCCAGTTGCTGATAGACCCAGGCGGCTGTAGGGACGAGTTTTTTGGTCGAAGCAGTTATATGCGGAGATAACAAGACAATCGATCATTTTGGACAGAGCGGAGATTACCAGTCCGATACACAGTTCCGCTTCGAAATTACTAATTGAACTTGTGCCTCGATAAACCCAGGACTGAGCTGGCACAATTTATCTCCTACCTTTCAAGCTATGTTGAGATTAATTAACCCCTTCCCACGCAAGGCCCGACGGTTGAAACTGTCGATCTGTGCCTGTCTTCAAAATTACACGAACTTGTTGACCGTAAAATGTCTACATAATGTACCGCATTATTAAATAGCGGTCAATAAGTTATTCGTTCGTCTTTGTGCTGTTGAGAGACCAACCACCTTCGCTCTCTCTAAAGGAACATTTTTTATGTCCGTGTAAACGAAGCTAGTTGGACTACTTAGCACAAAGACAAGGGAATAATTTCTTCGTAAGTGGTTTGAACAATGTTTGAACCCAGGAGTCTTATCATAATTAAGTAAAGTACGATCAACCGGGTGAGTGTAGTCCTGAGAAGGACTTTTTGAGATGACATTGCTTGACGTTTGGACAACCTGAGCGGAAGTCATTTTCAGAGTCAAGTGATTTGTGTAACGTCAGTAGGTACATCTACGACCGGAGGTTTTATAGTATCTACTGACGTTACACAAATCACTTGACTCTGAAGATGACTTCACTCAGGTTGTCGAATCGTCAGTCAGTGTCATCTCAAACAGTCCTTCTCAGGACTACACTCACCCGGACGATCGTACTTTTCTTAATTATGAATAATTTCTTGAGCGCCGTGTATGAATATATTATGTATCAGGCGCTTCTTCTAATGCTCTAAAAGGACCGCATGAACGCAAAATTGTTTCTGACCG
The DNA here is from genome assembly GCF_036669925.1 of Montipora capricornis. Classification (NCBI taxonomy): domain Eukaryota; kingdom Metazoa; phylum Cnidaria; class Anthozoa; order Scleractinia; family Acroporidae; genus Montipora; species Montipora capricornis. The sequence continues at coordinate 41,867,380 of NC_090883.1, forward strand.
ATCACATAAATGAACGAAGTTATTGTATCGCATTGTATCGTAAGATTGAGATGCCCTTTCTAGTTTAAAAGGAAAAGAACTCCTTATTCAAGTTACTGCTGCCACAGGGTTTTGGGCCAAAACCCGAGGAGGCAACCTTGAAGTCACCGCGTAAAAAGGGATAAATTTATAAATTGGTAGATATTGTCGGGGAAATGCATCTCGATTTGTTCAACCGGGCGCGCAAGGTGGTATCGGTATTACCTAAACGGGCGTGCAAGTGGTATTGGCATTGTTCTACACGACCGAGGTGTTTTGGGAACTCGCACGAAGAACCAAAGCTCTGTTCGGGTTAGCGACTGAAACATGAAACATTCAAGCAGATCTGATGCAAAGCGAGTTGCCTGGCTCGGAAATTGATTTTGTCCGGACTCAAATCAGAAAGACGGACGAGCGACGATTTGTCAGACGCAAATCGGAAACAGGGGCGACATGTTCAGCATATCATATAAACATAACTCCGTTTCCTTTCATACTATCTTAAGCGTGGGCAGGTGTAGTGAAAACTATTACTACTGTAATCATGTTGTTCGAGGATTGACCACTGACTGCAAAGGGTGATGGGCCAGCCGGATTTTTTTGACACGAGGTATTTTTATCATGCCAGTCCCCTCGTTACCACTTCTTGTCCCTGGATATCCGAGGAAAAAGTTAGGAAAACACTTTGGTCGAACATTTTGTTTGGGTACTGAAAATGGACGACTGTACATTCCGGGGGTCGAAACTTTAGAAGTCCGATCCACCAGTTAATTTTTCTTCCTTCAGCTGTATCTCCCATCAGCCTTTGCGCTAATTAGTAGTGGCTTTGGCTTTTCTGTTCTTTCGTCTGAGGTTGGTTGTGAAATCTTCTTCCATCTTTTCTTGTATTGTTCTTCTTGACCTTTCCATCGGTGTCGTCAAGTTCTATAGTAACTGACGTCTTCGGTTTACCACATTATTATTTTGGAAAGTCCAAGCAGAATCTGAGGTGTTGTCGATTTGCAGATGACCCCTGCGGTAGAGAATCCTCCGGCCCAAGAAGAGGCAAATGCTGAAGGTAAGAATATCTTAATTTATCTTCCTGCTAAAAGCGACCTATGATAGTTAAAAGAATATTTGATTCGTTTAACATTTCTAACTTCTAAACAAAGTGTCGGTTGGGAGTTTTCCTTCATTACTTATTTTAAGAATGTGACGCCATTTTGTGAATTATCGTTGGGCGACACCGTAAGCGTCGTGCATGGAACGGTGAAATGATATTAAATTTAGCACAACGGTAATAACCAGGAAAGAGTCCAAGATCATGAAAATGTGCCTCTTGCCTCGAGAAGTCTTGTTGAAGCTCACAAAACCGACATTGTTACTCCCGCTGCTGTTCGAACACGTGTTTATACTCAGTCCCATAACGGTGTCTGTCACCAAATTGCCATTACATTGGTCGTTTTACCTTTCTTCCGTTATTCCGTTTTATAGTCGGAGTGTTAAACTATTAACAAACTTGAAAGAACCAAAATTTGATTGACTTGCGTTGACTTGTTAATTTTAATTTACAGTGTCTCCGGTTGGTGCCCTACAGCGCTAGAAGATTAGACACTTTAATAAAGTTCCTTTCCTTTCCTTTTTTTCCTTTTAATAAACTTGACACAATTTTTGCCAAGTGTTGTTTACTTTCAAAATTATGCATACTTTTCAAACAGTAGCCTCCTTTTATGAATAGTGTAAGGTGACAAAAAATTGCTGGATGATGTGATAGCCCTTATTATTTGGCCGTGGTTTATTGTTAGTTATTGAATCACAGCAGGAAAAAGCTCTAGACATTTACACGGGATACATTTTGAAGGTATAAGAGTCAACATGATTAGACATAGGACTTAATTTGTAGTATATGCTGGATATGGATTTGTTAACATTATGTCCTCAAATTCCTTGCAGTTGTTCAGGGCTCAAATTTAATGGTAACCTGTTAACCAACAGATAGTACTTTTCAACCTTTGATTTGACAAAAGTACACCCCAACTATAACCCTACATGGTTAATAAATAAATTTTCTTACGTATTTAAATTATGCTTGAGAAGATTTAATGATCTTTTGACAAATAAATGTTAATTTTTAAGAAAGGCTGATGGATTATTTTCGTCAGGGTTCAAGCTACGCTTTAAAGTCCTTGAAAAGCCCTGGAATTGAATTTTGGATTTCAAGGGTTCTTGTAAACCACTTGAAAAAAAGGATTTGGTGGGAAACTGCTTGAAATTTCCTTGAATATTTGCTTGGGTGAAAGTTGTTGAGATTGCATCATACAAGTTAAAGAAGCATTTCAAAAAATGAGCCCAAATATGACTATTTGGGAAAGGTTAAATGCAAAAAATAAAATGTTGGTGTGTGCACTTAACTCGCAGGACGTGAGAGAGAATATCAAGGTAGGCTTAAGCTTTGCAGTGAAGAAAACACATTGCGACAGACTTGCATGTACGCTGTTCAAAATGATCTGGATAAGGCCATATCTATGGAAGCTTCGGAGGTTTCACCAACATCACTGTTGTAGAAACTGCAATATTTGTGTTCCACCGCTGACGTCAGAAACACCCGCTATTGTTTTCACCGCAAGTGAATCCTGCAGAGAAAATTTCATTTTTTGCTCGAAATATTTCGAACTGGCCAAAATAAATAGAAAAACGTTAACTTAAGTGATGCATAAAAAAGTCATATCTTTTGGTTTACATACCCTTGACATTTATCTCTCTTATCTACTCTCTTTTATGTTATTACAATGCAATTTGTTGGGTACAATAATGTGGTTGTTGTTCATAGTTTCCAGCTCGTTTAAGTCATGAGTAAGTTTAAGTTTGTTTTCCATTTTACATAGTCATCTCTGGAACCGAAAGTGATAGTGACGATGAAGTTCCAGAATTGGAGGAAGGAGATGCTGGACAGCCAAGTATAGCCAGTGATATAGCTGCAGCAGCTGGTCTGACTGAAGAGCTTGGTAGCAAAGCTAAACAAAGCCGTAGTGAAAAGAAGGCTCGAAAGGCAATGTCAAAACTTGGACTGAAAAGTGTATCAGGAGTTAAAAGAGTTACAATAAGAAAATCCAAAAATATTTTGTTTGTCATCAACAAGCCAGATGTATATAAAAGTCCAGCATCAGACACTTTTATTGTGTTTGGTGAAGCCAAGGTATGTCCACTGTTTATGTATTTCAGTATCAACAGAATGTCTAACATTCATTACCAGTACTTGGAGGAAAAATGCGACAACAACAATGTAAAGCTGAATTGTGAGCTTGGGGGAAAAAGGAATTGCAACAAAGTCTATCATAATTCAATTGAGACAATAATAATACTGTATGGTTGTGATAACAACATCCTTCTGAACTGGACACTAGTTAAAAACCAACCTTGTGATGATTTGGATAATATTTGCAAGTTGTTAACTGTTTGGACAAAGAGAAAATCACTACTGTTATTACGAAGCAGCCTACATTAACGAGTAAAATGTACAGAGTAGAATCTACAAGTATCACTCTTTGGGGGGGAAAAGGTTAATTTGTGGTATTTTGTGCCCTATGACGATAAAGATGCCTTATGGTGAGGAGTGTCTGCCTGGTTTGGAGGCCTGCTTTCCTTTGTCTGTGTTTGTTGTCTGTTTGTCATCATTGTATTCCCTTGCATACACTACCACATTATGTTGTTTGTTGTGTGTTGACGTCCATACATGGCTGACAATCCAGGTATGATGTGGTCCACTGATCTAGAGATTATGAGATCTGAGGGCACGGAATAATTTATGTATTAATTTGTTGTTGTCAGGAAATAGTATTGTTGCTGCATGTACTGTATTTATAGAGTGTTGCACAGGATTCCCAAGTTGGGAAATTGCCCTTTGCTCTGTCATTTAACTGAAAAATTCAGCAATGTTTACATCTAAAGAATAAATAACATTGATTTTAGATAATCAGTTCTGTTTTAATATTATTGTAGATCGAAGATCTAAGCCAGCAAGCTCAAGTGCAGGTAAGATCTTTCTTTTCTGGCTTGATACCCATCCAGCAGGGTTTACAAGTGTTTTTGTAGTACCTTGGGTTGTTTGTGAAGTGGGAACCTAATGCATTCCTTACTATAGTGCTATCATCTTAAGCTGTCAGGGGACTAAGGTAAATTGATTTAAACAGAGTATAGATTGTTTTCAATGTCACACAACAAAAAATAAAACTAATTCCAAACCTTTCAATGAAAAACGCCAAGAAAATGAAATGTTATGAAAGACTAATACATACATAATTTCTCAAAGTCTCAAGTCTGTGTGTTTTTTTTAATTTTAATAGATTTCTTCGCAATAATTATTTGCAAATACCATATTTACCCGTGTATAAGTCGACCTTTTATGGCCTAAAAAAGAAGCTCCAAAAATCGCCCTCTAATTATACACAGGTCAAAGATTTAGAGCCAAGTTCCAGCTAAATAATTTATTCCAAATTAACATAATAGTGTTGTCTTGGGCATAATGAACGCAGTGGACGAAAGACTTAAGCAATTCCAGTTGAGATGAAAGAGGATTTGTCCAACTCTAAATGTTGAAGATACTCAAGCACAAATATGAAATAGACACTGGAAATTTTCGTTTTCCAAAGGCAGAAAGCTCTAAAAGGCATTTCTGTTTCTTCAAATAAAATGTGATCGTTCAGCAGCTTAGTACCCTGGCACAATACCTTGTGTTTGCGTGCAAGCATCGTCACTCGTGTTGCCTGAAAATCCTGGTTGGTAGTGATTGTTTTTTATTCTTTATAAGAACCTGGCTGATTTAAATGTTTTTGCAAACTTCGTATTGTTCGGTTTGAGTTTTGTGTTTTTTCGTGTGAGAAATTATAAGTCAAGGACCAATTAAACCTTGCACATTTCACATCGTTTTTGAAGTTATTTTCAAAGATTGACTCCTGCTTCTGTGGTGTTGTGCTTACGACCGGTATCCTCTAAAGGCCTTTATCCTTGAACAATGAAACAGGTACATACATGTTCGATTTTCTGAGAACGTTTGCGACACTCAAGGACAAAATGCCCGCATCTACAACAACTGCTGAACCACAAAACTATTAAGCGCTTGAGGCCCTGTTTATTTTGTGAATCCACAGTTCCAGAAATCGAAGAATACAAGATTAGTATCCCATGAACATTTAACAAAAAAATTGAGAAATTGCTTTTTTTGCCATCAAAAAGGGAGGGGTCGACTTATACATGGGTAAATACGGTAGTAGTCTCTATGTTGATGTTTTTCAGTGCTCACAGAAAGACCGTTGTATCTGTAATGAATGCGATCCTGTGGGTACATGTAAATAAAGATATGATGATGATGTAGTACACCATTTTTTAGTTATTGGCTGAAACGTCTCGCAAAACTTGTAAGAGTTTTGTATGGAGGAGCTATTTTGGTGTACCAATAACACCAAAATGGTCGCCGTACATCAACATCAACAAAAACATTTTGGAAGTCGCTTTGCCATGAAAGTGCGTTCTTTTCACTCATGAACTGGTACACATATGCATGAACACAATCAAGACTTGAAATGTTGCAAAGGTTGAAAGTTAACAGGAAAGGCCTTGGTTTTCCAACTGAGCAGCCAATTTCTTGGTTCATGTATCATGCAAGGCAAAAGTTGGAAATACAAAATGCTGTATTTTCAAAACAATATGCTACAGCTCTAAGAACATGTGAACAGATTTAAGTAAAGATTACATTCTAGGTAGGGCAGGGAAAAATTGTGCAATTTTCTTTTAGAATTAAATGATATCATGTGAAAACAATATATTGTTGCAAAATTGCCAATAACTTTCCCCCCTCAATTATGACTCCTTAAAATGAAGGTAAGGGTCCTAGTCAACAACGCAAATGTTTTTATTTATATACAGTATGGGCAACTATGGAAGACTTTTCAGGTTACATGACCTTCAGACTGCAAAGGAAAGCGAGAAACTGTGAAATTCATTGTTCAGTGCAATGCCCTAATAACAATCAATGCTACGTGTAATAATGAGAGTCTCGTTTATGTCAAACTATCTTGTTCTCCTGAGCCATCTGGAAGCATCAATGTTTTACGTCTCACCCATTGCAAGATTCTTACAACAAAGTGAGAGTGGAGAAGCGATTGGACCAGTCATAACTTTAAAGCAAACAAAAAACAGAAAATAATATCACTCTCTAAACCAAACAAAGCTCATATTATGCGATGAAAATGTCATTCAGGACTTAATTGCATGATGATGGTAAACTACAATGAAATATTCCTGAATTTAGATTGCTGTACGAGGATTCTTTGATGTCATGGCTTATGGATCAAAGAAACATAACCTAGTGACAAGAAAATCTTGTGCTTGTTAAAATGCAAACTTCTCTGTTGCAGGCTGCTGAAAAGTTTAAGGCTCCTCAACCCACTTCTGTTATCCCTGAGGCAAAAGCAGCTGCAATTGAACACGAAGAAGAATCGGAAGAAGAGGAGGTACAGAAAACTTGAAGCATGTCTGGTATTGACTCGGTTGACTGAGGGGCTGCATAAATTGACCCAAACCCAACTGTGTCCCTCTGTATCTTAAAAAGCTTTAAAAACATCAATAATTCGTTTGCATAAAACTAGTGGTTGTGAAAGGAGCAGAAAGGTGGATGGCAGTCGTTTTGGGGAGTTGGAGGTCACCTTGGTAACATAGACTGAGCCACAGGCCACCACTAAAAAATAAGCCAGTGTTTGCAAAGAACGCCTATCCCATTTTAAGCCAACAAACAAATTAAGCCAAGGCACGTCACCGCAGCGTTTGTAAACCTCTAAGAAACACCTCCACAACCTTTATGCAGTGACAGCATTGCGTTGGTTTTAAGGTAAGCTAAATCATGGTTACTTTCATTTTAAATTGATTTAATTTTCACAGGTTAATGAGACTGGTGTGGAAGAAAATGACATTGAACTCGTTATGCAGCAAGCTAATGTATCTAGATCTAAGGTAAGCCTCTGTTTGTGGAATATTCCACAAGTTGTTTCATGCAGCTGTAGTTCATTTGAAACCTCAACTTCAAGTAATGTATGTGTCGTCAGATTTGTTGTTCTCAATTTAATTCATTTATCTTGCCCTTTGCAGGCTGTCATGGCTTTGAGAAACAATGACAATGATATAGTTAATGCCATTATGGTAGGTATTCTTATATCGAGGTTTTCAATGATTTTCTTTTGGACAGTCTTAAATTTCCTGTGTGCTTAGAAGTATTCTTATATGGTAGTGCATTTGCAAGAAGTTTTTGAGCAGGTTTTCCTCCCTGCCGATGTCCCTTTTTTTAGTCACTATTATTCTGTGTTAATTGCATTTATTTGGCACAAGGTACTGTATTCGTTGCATTATCAGCAACTAATGTCCAGATCACATCAAAGAAGTTTTCTAGTTGTGACTTTGTGGGTGAATAAGTAGGGAGCTAAGCAACGACGACGGCAACGAGAACGTCACATATCTGTATATAAATGTAATGGGCAAAAACAAAAACATGCGTTTTTTTTATATTTGTCCATTTCTTTGCTGTCATCAGCAATTCAACGACGTGAAATAGCCAAATTTGAAGTTTTATGGACAATGTCAGTACCTGGAGATAAATTTTCATTTTCTCCCCTAAATTAAGCGTGACTCATAACGGTTTCATTCTTGAGGGATTGCAACACCAATAGTCGCGAAATGATCACAAAAGTGCGAATTAATATTTTGAGATGACTTTCTTCTTGCTGTTCTTTAGAGTGGGGGGTGGTAGGATGCACCCCTCAACCTTTGGCTTAGTCCTTTTCTTTGCTGTTGTTTCTTAAAGGGAAAGTACGGTCTAGAAAAAGTTTCTCTAAATATCCAAGATGGCGCTCTCCAAGTCACGAAAGAGGCAACTTCAAAGTGCTCTTGTCACATTTTAACAGGGAACTGGTCAAAACGGCAATTTTAGTAATTCCTGGGGAAAAGTTTTCGTAATGACGTGTTATGACGTAGCAATAGTCAACAAACGTGTTCGACCTTACCAAGTTCTTCGATCCACAATCACTTCCTCATTTTTGTGTGACCTTTCTGCTTCGAGAAATTCAAATGTAAGATGAACTATGGTAAACGGTCTTGTGGTTCAATAGGTAGTAGGCCATTTAGGCTATAAGTGAGACAGAAGTTCAAGTCACTTAATACTTATAGATTTTCTAGTCAATCAAACTAGGCGGCAAAAATCAGCCAGAGCAAATGTAAACAAGACAAAAACCTTGAACATGCGACAAAGAAATATTCGACAAGCGTACCTTTTTCACTTTCTTCCTTCAGCGACAGCCGTCTTCGATGCTTTAGCAAACGTATTTGTTTGCTTTACACGGGGAAGCGTTTAATTTAGAATAAGCCGACGAAACTTTCAGATGTTGCTCAATACACGGAGCAAGGCTTTTTCACATCAACAATTACCGCTGTTGGGGTATACCCTTTCGAGGGGGATGAAACTAGACGCATGTCTAAACTTGAGAACACATATAAGAAAAAAACCGAAGCTTACACCGGAAAATTGAAATTTAGAGAACAGTTGACCGGCGAAAATAAAACGTGGATGAATTCCTCAAATGTGAAAATCTGACTGCTATATCAAGGCTGCTGCCTAAGAAAATAAAAGGGGCCCTCAGAGCTAAACGCTGAGAACTTAGGAGCCCAACATATGAAGTGAAAGGTGTTGCTGTGAAAAATTAAGGCGCCCAGAGTTATTCTTTGGGAGCCTCAGGCTACCGGGCTCCTGTTAGGCAACAGCTTGTATTTTGTCTGTTCGGGTTTGTCATTTTACCAAGGAGGACTGCAAGGTATATGAATATTGCAATTGCTCTTGGTGACATTCGCTTCATGCGGAAATCTCAGTCAAATAGTCCAAGTTATCATTATATTGGAGCGAGAAAACTGAATCAAGCCATATATAGACGACTTTCATTGTTATGCGCTAATAAACGTAACTTGAAATGTGGTTAAATTTTGTTAGCAGTATAGAAACTACTGAAACGATTTACTCTTACCATTTGATGGAAATAATTATATAAACCGATCGTTTGTTTTCAAGTTGTAACAGGGATCTCGTAGAAAGCCACGGTAGACGGATTAAACTTGATTTCCAGGCATTTATTTCAAAGCAATGAGCGCGGGATAGCACCGCAAGCTCTCTTTCGCTTTGTAAAACTCCTGCATATAACTCACATATAAAACCCTGTTTAACGACCACGAGGTAAATCTGTTCAGAGGTGGAGCCAGTATCAAGACAATTTAGCCTCTGGATTAAGATTCAAGTCTACAAAGTATTCCTCTCCTCGCCTGTGTTTTTCTTCTTTTCATCAAGTACCTTTAGTCTTCCGGAGAAATCCTTGACTATTGCTACGTCATAGCCTCGTTTGCATACACAAGAACAAAGATGGTGGATTTCCATTTAAATTTGCCCATTTTTGAAGCGTTATTGTTGGCTATTTCAACAAATTTAGTCCAAATGAGTGCTCAAGTATGACAATACAAGTAAAGAACTTTAGATTCAGATAAACTTTTTCTAGAGCGTACTTTCCCTTTAAGAGAACTTTACCCTTTGCTCTTGCTTTTACTGTGTAGGTCGCTATGGAGGAGGCTAATATTGTCATTTTTAGATATAAGTGAATGAATTTTGTTTTTCCCTTTCAGGAGCTGACAATGTAATAACCTGTGGCACTTTTTAAGATTATTATCTACTTTTGCTCTGTACAGAATTTTGATCAAACTTTGCCTTTATTGTCAAAACCTCAAATGGAGTGGAAGATGTATAAAGTTGAAGTTAAAATTTCTGCTTGTTTTGATTCATTCTTTTACAATAGACGAAAGAGCCGCTAAAAACAGGTCCCTCAGTTAAATATTACAAATATTGGTAACTTCTATTTTGCTATGGGTATGTGTAGTCGGTCGTACAGTTGGTTTGTGTTAATTTTCAAACGTGGTGCTTAAGATTTGTTTGATGAACTTCCAGTCTGACACAACAAACGCAAACAAGAATCATAATCAGGGCAACCGTATCTCCACTGCCTCCATTTAACTAAACAATTTTTTTTTCTCCATGGTGGTGTAGTAAATCAATCCGCATAAAATAGGCCATTAATTTTGCGACAGTTGGAAATTTTCACTGAAGGACATCAAACTTAACGAATTGTTTCAGTCATTTGCCAATAAAATCTTGACCTTTAGTGTTACTTCTGGATTTTTTTAAATCAAGCCCTACGGGAAACAAATTTTCGGCATGTACTAAAACCAGGAACACTCCGGAACACCCTGTTAGTAACCCAAAACCCTCAATTTGGCTAACCCTAGTCCTAAAAACCAACTTAAGGCCTAGCTAGGCCTAGGGTTAGCCAAATTGAGGGTTTTGGGTTACTTACAGGGTGTTCCGGGGTGTGCCGGTGTTCCTGGTTTTAGTGCATGCCCAAATTTTCCACCTTTGGAACTCGTACTTATCCAGCCAGAGCACGTAAGAACATATAGAAGATGGCTTATTTACTCTGGTTTTTTTTTTGCTTCGGTTATAAAACAACTCCACTAAATGGGCTCTATTGACAACGAAATTTATCAAAATTTTCACATAAATATCACGGGAACGTGTTTCTTTTGTTTAAAGGCAACGACAACGGAAACGGCAATGCCATTGGTTCAACTTAATCGTACATGTATGCAAATTTAACATGGCAGTACTCAGGAAATTCGAAAACAAACTCATTGATTGTATACATTTCCCGTGGTTTGGAGGTTTCTTTCACGGTTTTGACGAAACATTGAATCGTTAATTTTTATTTCTACACCAAAACCTGTCGTATCTATCCAGTTACTGGATCCTTCGTCCACTTTGTACAAAAAAATGAAAAAGATGGAATAATCGCTAACAATTTTCGATCGAGCCGAGTTATATTTAAAGTGACGTTGATGTTTTCGTTGTCGCTGCCAATGAAATTTTTAGAACGATTCGACTTCAACTTCTCCGTCTGCATCATCGTCTTCCCTCGGAACTTCTTGAAGCTTGTCGTCATCCCAAACCAAGTTGTAATTGCTTTCCATATCTTGTTGACGCCTTCGCTCCTTTCCAGCTTCTAGACTCCCTCCCTGGAAGAAACAAGAACGACTATCAGTTACCATTTAACAACTAGCCACTGACACTGTGTGGCAGTGAGATAATATAGCCTGCGAGCAGGCTCACTTGCAAACTTACATCGCGGCGAAGCCGCGTCAGCGAGCCGGCGAGAGGAATGGGGAGAGGCTCACTTTTCCTCTCCCCATTCCGCTCATGCGGCTTCGCCGCGATGTAACACGCGCGCGATTTCCGAGTAGCCTGCTCGCAGGGCTAGAGATAATATAGCACGATAATATAAAAGATTATTTTATCTTATTTATTCCTGCAACGATTAAAACATTTTCGGGCGCGTTGCTTGGAGGTGAACAGCAAGGGACATTCGGAGTTCAGTAGACGATGAGAACGCGCCTCCAATTTTAGTATACCTCGATGGAAACTTGTTTTTTGCCTGCAAAGGAAGAAATTCACAGCCTCAAGACCCAATAGTGCGCGATTTCTTCGTTTCGGTGATAAACAAGAAATAGTACACCAAAGCAGAGCCTTTAGAGATGGTGCATGACATCAGAGTTTATTCGGACTTTCCTAAGTCAATCCAGGAAGCAGTAAGGGCTTACTGTTACCCAAGCAAAGCAGATTGACTCCATATCGACGGAAAGCTGAGTCTGGAATGAGATATTGCTAACATAGCTTAGAAAATCAACGAGCCACTGAAAATTCGTTGGGAAACAGGAAATTGCGCGCTTTGTGCTACTCCTTGGTTAAAAAATAGGGAGCCTAAGCACGCGCGTTTTTGAGACGCGGACGGCAACCGGAAGTGAGTTATTTTCCCTTTTAACTGGCTGTCACACAACCACATTTACATTGCTATGTATCTTTTCTCCATTAGAGATGGACGGTTGGCGTCCGCGTCTCAAAAACACGCAGGCTTAAGCTCCCTATTAAATGCACCTGCACCGGCAGTTACGCAAGGAATATAAGAGGTCCAATGCAGTATTTAATGTACATTTCGCGAGGAGAGATTCTACTTGTCCACACTGGTCAGTATCGACAATGACGACGTCAGTCGATATATTTTAAGCATGATACCTTTTAAATGGGCCTCCACCTATCTCTGAGTCCGGCCCTTTGTTACAAATGCAGACTTTTCTCTAGCGAAAACTAGAAGAGGACTTTTTCCGTTTTGAGTTAAGGAGACTCGGTTTCTTGGGCTTTGACATTTCTGTAACACTAGATGAAGAGCCACTGATTCACGGTAAAACTCGCACCAAACATGCATTGGAGTACTAGGGCGGGTTGTTCAAAAGCCGTTTAATGCTAATCCTAGATTAAAAATGAACCGAGGACTTTATTTCTCTAACCTTTTACATTAGCTAGAGAAAGTCAATCTTCACGAACAAAAATAAGCAAAAGAAACTTTCACCAAAAAGTTGAAAAAATGAAAGCGAAATATACTAGGTTAATTCTGGATTAAAGAAGTTTTAAAATCATCTTTCGAACAACCTGGCCCGGCCCTGGACAGGAGTACTGTAGTTTTGAGTGGATGATACTTCAACTTACCAGTAAGTTCAGAATCATGTCCCTAAACTGAGTTTCCTCCTTCTCGCTCAGCAACTTAACGTCTTTCTGGTTATCGGCGTCCAAGTTTTCGAGTGCCTCTTTAGACGTTACAATCTTTACCTTTATTTTTCCTGTAAAAAGTGGAAAGGGCTTAAGAAGATTAGCTAGCTAAAGACGATAACTAAAAATTAAGACCGTCCGGCTTTGGCGTGTACTCCAAGGTTTCCGCGGTGCAAGTCGATCCGGATCCACGCTGGAGTCGCTTTTCCTTGCAGACTGAGCAAATAGAAAGTGGACACATCGAATTTAGATTAGGAGCCCGTGCAACAT